>NW_024427107.1:31505062-31658032 GCF_017311325.1 Ursus maritimus | reverse complement strand
AAATAAATAAATAAATAAATACATAAATAAATAAATTACAGCATCTGGGCATTCAACCAATGCTCACATGCTGTCATTAAAACTGAACCACCTTGTGAAAAAGATTTGCTTAAGTGATTTTTTTTTTTCCTCAGTGCAGGTGCCTGAATTTGTCAAGCTGTCTTTTTAGTTTGGTTGATTTTTTTGGCTCCTGCAAATTTATTTATAACAATATGTACAATCATTAACAGTGTGAAGTGGCATATTTGTTGTTTTTTTCCACAAGGTAGAAACAAAGTGTACTTAGTGAGTGAGGTGATCACTCTTTTCTACTGAATTGACCTTTTTTACTGTAACTTTATGTAACAGTCTCATAATGATTGTTCTTTCCTGATCCTTTAAGCTTAACCACGAAACCAATTTTCTTAAGGGGGAGAGAAAAGTAATCAGTGAAACTGTACATCCGCCAGCTCTGTATGAGCTAAATTTCTTTTCCAATTAAAACGCAATGCCTCTTACATTTCTTCAGATGAGAAAAGTGTTAGGAATAAGTGCCACTTACAAGTAAAATTGGGAAAATATGATTTAATTAGCAAGGCATTTTTCACCCTGAGAATCCTTACCTGGTGTCAGAAACCAATGGAATGATGACACATGAAATTTTATATTGAGATAAATATTAACAAGCTAATACTGCAGGTATTCTTAGAGCAAAACATAGATTAACTTCAGAGACAGAGAGAGACTTCTTAATTATAGATGTTTGCTGTGTGCCACCCCTCTGAAGTTTTCAAAGACATTCATTTTTGTCCACTTCAACTTCTCAGGTCACTGTCAGGTCACTGTCTTCTCCCTACTTGGAAGAAATAATCCACTGCATCGTAATACTACAGCAATTATATAATGTTGCTTAAAAATCCTAATGAAATCTTACTGACAATTTGACAATTTTAGAAGAAGTTCATGTTAAGATGAAATTCCTTAGACTGATTTATATGCTATTTACGTCACTAGAAAATAAGTCCCCTGTCTCTGTTGTAGATGGGGACAACCTATTTGGAGAATCATTCTCTTTTTAATGTTTGATATGCTGTATTTTTTGTCTTTGTAGAAGTGAGTGACTGACAATACTGTATTCTAATTAAGTGAAATTCCAAAGACAAGTCCATGGACAGAATGAATGCTAGCTGCTTATTGCCTCATCCATTTTTAATAATTTTCTAGGCAGTACCTATTTTCTCTGTTTTCATACATTTCTTTATCCTGCTCTCCCACTTTGTAAATCTTATTTAAGGAAATAGCTACCCTTTTGGTTATAAAGGATGTTGTAATAATCACTCAGTAGCGCTACTATACCCTGATCCTTCTGTCTCTCTTGAATTACTGATGAATTTTTTAGGACCTAATCGGCTTTTCCTTAATTTGTCTATTTGACTACATATGAAGAAACACTGCTACTTAGCTGCACAATTAAATTATATTTTTCATCATAATGCATCTTTTCATATTCTTAAATGCAACAAGTAATGGGATTTATATTGTTTTTATTCAGACAAAATTGTCATTATGCTTTCCATTTTATACATAATTATCTCATTCTTGGTTTTCTTTTTTAACTACGCAACACTTGTGTCATTTGTGATTTATTGAACAAGCTGCTCATTTCAGATTCACAAAGAATTAAAATGAATCAGTAAAATTTGTAAATGTTAGTCTTTTACAATTAGTAAATACTTTGCAAAGTAGGAAAACTATAATCTACTCTTTACTCTGAATCATTCTACAACATGATAAGCAATATTATGGGACCAAAAATAAAACCATTTTCAATATAAAAATACAGACCTGTTTCTTTACTATCCTTTGCTGACTGCAGACTGTAGTATGTGATTCTTTTTTTTAAGATTTATTTAGTTATTTTGTAGATAGAGCGTGGAGAGAAAAGAGAGAGTGTGGAGAGCAGATTAAGAGTCCATGTATTTCAGGGCAGACTTGGGAAAGATAAAGGAAAGTAAACAAAGTACACCTAGGATTTAGAACTACATTATAATTCAATATGCCCTTGGTTCAAAAATCCCACTATAAAAATTCTAGGGGGTCCTCAGAGCACTTTCTTTCTGGCTTCCTCTCTTCCACACTATGCCTCTCTTAGGGCAAGGCTGTTCTAGAGGAAATTAACTACTCTACTTTAAAAGAAGGGTGGTGCTGGAAGAAGAAATCACAAGATAAGTTAGATAGTATTTTGAGATAAAATATGAACAAAATGGAGATACATAGCCTGAAACATGGAAAAGAGCGCTTAGAAGTAAATTTATAGGTGTGGGCATCTAAACAAGAAAAGAAGGAATAACCTAAACTTCCACCTTAAGATAATAGAAATGAAAGCAAACTAAATTCAAAGCAAGCAGAAAGGAAAAAAATAAAGATTAGGGCAGAAATTAATGAAATAGGAATAGATAAACTATAATTTTTTTGAGAACCCCACAAAATTTGGCTCTTTAAAAATATTTAAAAAATTGACAAATCTTTGGAGCGCCTGGGTGGCTCAGCCGTTAAGCGTCTGCCTTCAGCTCAGGTCATGATCCCAGGGTCCTGGGATCGAGCCCCGCATCAGGCTCCCTGCTCAATGGGAAGCCTGCTTCTCCCTCTCACAGTTCCCTTCTTTGTGTTCCCTCTCTCGCTGTCTCTCTCTGTCAAATAAATAAACAAAATCTTTTAAAAAAAAGTGACAAATCTTTATGTAGACTGACCAAAGAAAACGATAGAAGACTCAAATTATGGATATGAGGAATGAAAAGGGAGAGATTACTGCCAACCATATAGAGATAACTGGGATTATAAGATAATACTATAAACAACTGGATACCAACTACTTAGACGACTCTAGTGAAAGGGACAAATTCCTAGGAAGACACAAACTACTAAAACTTACTCAATGTGAAACTGAACATCTGAATAGACCTATAAAAGATACTGACTTAGAAAAATTGAAAACTTTCAGAAAGAGAAGCCCAAACTCAGATGGCTTAACTGGCATATTCCACCAAACATTTAAATGGAATTTCTTCTAATTCTTCTTATACACCGCAAAAAAGTAAAATAGGAAAGAATGCTTCCTAACTCATTCTATGAGGCCAGTGTTATTCTTTAATACCAAACCATTTCAAAACGTACTTAAAAAGCTACAGTATTCAAGGCAATATGATTCTTTTGTAGCAATTAGACATGTAGATCATTGAAAAAGAATTGGGAATTTAGAAACAAACCCTCCTACTTAATACTTAATGGGTTTTTAAAAGAGGCGCCAAGGTAATTCAATGGGTAAGTAATTCAACAAGTGATACTGGAACAACTGGAAAGAGATATATGTATATATTATTGCTGGTCCTATTGTGTTCTGAGTATTTTTTAAAAGATTTTACTTATTTTTATTTTTGCAAGAGAGAGAGAGAGAGAGAGCATGAGCAGGGGATGGGGCAGAGGGAGAGGGAGAAGCAGACTCTCCACTGAGCCTGGAGCCCAATGCAGGACTCCATCCCAGGACCCTGGGATCATGACCTGAGCTGAAGGCAGGTGCTTAAGGAACTGAGCCAACCAGGCACCCATGTTCTGAGTCTTTAGAAGAAAAATCGACCTGTTTTTGTTTGGTGGATCCTTGAGAAGGAAACAGACACTGATGCTCCAATGCGGGGTGGTAATTACCCTAACAAGAACCGACAGCTTTCCTGTGCCAACTTTTACCAGCATGGGACCTAAATATGCTTTACAAAAAGGCTGTTACCTTGGGAGGTCAAACATGGGACTCCGGATTTATGTCAGGGGTGAAAGACGGGAATGCTTCCCCCCCAAGAACTTTGAGGCCTGTGCTTGGATGTGAGTGGGTGAGGAAGTAAAATAGCACGTTCTGCTCCTCCTTAAGCAGGACCAGGCTTCCAGGGTGACGCCATACAACAGGAACAGTGGCGATGGGGGAGACTGGACGGAATGGAGGGCTCACTCTGCTGCTTAGGTATGCCCGCCGCTCTACTCTCCCTGGCTCTCTGGTACTATTACAGTGTGTGGGGCACAGGTAGATAATTGTAAATATGTGTGAGTGCTGTGTTTACAGCCAATTTTATGGAGGTACTCATATCAGTTATACAAACTGGTTACTATTACTATTTTAAATAGTAATTTAAAATTTGAATTCAAATAAAATAGTGGATGTAAACTGGGCTGCAAGGAGTAGGTAACTATTTTAGCAAGAGAGAGTTTAAAAAAAACATTATTCTCTCTTTATTGGACACAAAACCTATTTGAAATTTCACTTCTACTATTAATCATGTTCTTTTTCATCTTTTTCACCTAATATAAAGATAGACAATGACTTACTTGCACCTTGACCAATAATAATGCAAGACTGGTTTTGTTTGCAGTGAATGTAGACTCTGTTTAGAGGGGGTAAACCATTGTTCCTTGTTCTCAGGAGATAGGTTGAACAAGAAAGAAGGGCAATATATTTTGACTTTTTAATTTTCTTTTTAGAAACTTTGAATTCTTTCATACTTATACAAGTGCTTCCTTATTCTGTGAAATCTAATAAATAACATCAGTATTTGGGCAGCTCCAAAAGGATGTTTTATGTGAAAATCTTTCTACTGAAAGCAATGTCATAAAAATATGGGAAAGTGATATGGGCAAGTTCTTGAAACCATGAGGGTATGTGGAAGCAAAGCAAAAATTTATAAAAGTTATTGCCAGTTAAATAAACTGTCTCTATAACTTCAGAATTAATTATTTTGTGTAAATTTTTCCATATAGTTTAATTTTTTTTCCTGCTTCTATCATGCTTGGGTTCTTTAAATGTGGTATTTTCACCTCAAGAAAATTGTAATAGGAAAGGATGTGTAAGTCAATACATTTTCTTGGTAAAATCTCAGTTGAGGTAGATCTAGTGAACAATATGTGGCTATTGTTAGTAATACTGGAAATTGTTTACTGGAAATTTGCTAAGAGATTTCAGGTGCTCTCATCATAATGAAAGGCAAGTATGTGAAGAGATGGAACGTAAATTAGCTTGACTGTAGAAATCATTTCACTCTGTATATCAGCACGTCGTGTTTGTATATATATGTGTATACAACTTCTATTGAAAAAAGAAATTTTTATTGAAGAAATTGGTAAGGGAACTCTCTATACCAATGGCTAACAGAGGTTCATATTATATAATAAATATGAATTATAAGATACTTGAGATTTTTTGGGAAATTTTGGTTAAAAATTTTTATTGTTATCAAATGATGTAAACATGTATAAAACACTTCCATGAACGTACACATATTTGACAGAATCCACCCGACTTAGAGTTTATTATAGTCAGAGTACACAGGTAGTATGGCAAATAGTCACAACCATTATCAACTGTTGAAGTAGAGTATAAATTTGGATTACATAGACT
This sequence comes from Ursus maritimus, assembly GCF_017311325.1. Lineage (NCBI taxonomy): Eukaryota > Metazoa > Chordata > Mammalia > Carnivora > Ursidae > Ursus > Ursus maritimus. The sequence continues at coordinate 31,652,616 of NW_024427107.1, read as the reverse complement.
TCCAATTATGAGCAAATGAATGAATGTAGCTATAACTCTACTGTATTTTTCTCACTCAGATAGACAAGTGAATCAGAAGGAGAGTATGAAAAAATGACTTTGAATGTGATCTAGTCAAAAAGTTTCCCCAATTTCAGTATTTTAAATATTTTAAAACATTACTTTTTTAACATTCCTTATATCTAATCTTTTTTTAAAAAATATAGTTTTGTATAGCTTTAAAAATAGCTTTCTTAAAATATAATTCACTTACCACTTTGTTCACCCATGTTCAGTGTACAAATTAATGGTACTTTAATTGAGTTGTGCAACTACCACTTAACAATCACTTTCAAAACATTTTCGTCGCCCTCAAATTAAATCCCATATCTATTAGCAGTCACTCCGCATTTCACCCAACCCTTCGGGACATAGAAACACTAATTTATTATCTGTCTTAACTTGCCTGCTGTAATCATTTCATATTAGGGGAATTATATGATATATGGTATTTTATGACTAGTTTCTTTCATTTTGCATATTCCCCAATTTTTTTTTTAAGATTTTTATTTACTTATTTGACTGAGAGCACAAGCAGGGGGAGAGAGAGAGGGAGAGGGAGAAGCAGGCTCCCCACTGAGCAGGGAGCCTGATGCGGGCTCGATCTCAGGACCCTGGGATTATGACCTGAGTCAAAGGCAGGCCCTTAACCAACTGAGCCACCCAGGCACCCCGCTTATTCACAAGTTTTATCTATGTTGTAGCATGTATTAGTGTTTCATTCTTTACGAATAGATAATATCCTATTGTATCAATTATAGATAACTGATGAATCTTCCTCTAGTTTTTACCCTATTTCACTCTTTACCTTTACAAAAAAATTTTAGATAAGAGCCTAGTGTTTTTATCTTGATTTTCTCCTTTCATTTGTTTAATACATTGAAATATATTCTTCCAATGCTTCACTGAAACTATCCCTATGAAGGGAAGTAGTATTCTCCCAGTTGCAAAATTGTGTGATCCCTTCTTTCTTATATTTGCATATAAAACTTTTCTAGATCTTCCCTTTAATGTTCTTCACTGTTGATGCAATTTTGAGCAATTATGAGAGATGGAGTCTGCGTCTTTGAACCAGCTTGGTAATACTGTATTTGATATCAGATGTAAAGAACCACATTTGACTAATTGCATGTTTGTGTGCTCTTTCCCAGAATATTCCTCATTGCCCACACTAAACTCTTAACTTATATTTTCAGCTTTTAGCCATAGTTTGCAATCTTAAAGGATCTCTGAAATTGGGTACTTTTTCCTCCAGAAAACCACATACTAAATAAAGCCATTTCAGCTGCCAATTACCTTTTATGAATGAATGAATGCACTGTTTTGAGTGAATGATGAACACCATAGAAAGTCAAATTTCTAAGTAAGAGTATTTGCTTTAAATAGGATGCAAGCATTGCTGTCAAATTACATGTGTATATACAATATTTTTTATCACTAATTAATTTTTCTATAGTTAACATTTTAATCTTGGTAGGGGTCAATGTTCAATTCTTCCTTTATAGATGGTTTCCAACAAAGAGATGAGTATCTGCTTCATTAAATTAAAAAATTATATCATTACATAGTTAGAGATTAATGAATTCAGTTTTGTATCTGAAAAGATCGTAAATCTATTCAGTACTAACATTGACTTTTCTATGACTTGGACTCTACAGATATTTTAAACTCTCGTATTTCTTTTCTATGATTTTATAGAATGCATGGAACATTGATATTTATTTGCAATATTAATTATATTTTCACATAGACTAAAATACTATTGAAATGATAGTACTATTTTAAAAAGATTTTATTTATTTATTTAGAAGAGAGAGAGAATGAGAGAGAGAGAGGGAGAGAGAGTGCAGGGCAAGGGGCAGAGGGAGAGTGAGAGAGAGAATCTCAAGCAGACTCCATGCTGAGCATAGAGCGCACTAGGCTTAATTTTGTGACCCTGAGATCATGACCTGAGCCAAAATCAAGAGTTGGACTTTTAACTGACCGAGCCATCCAAGTGCCCCGACATGATAATACTTCTTTTAAGGAAAAAAAAATTGGAGTAGTAAATTGCAAAAATTTTTAGGAATCTTACAAGAGAGAAAAAAAATAGTTGAAATTTTTAAATATTGAAGTTTTAATATCCAATAAAATTGTAAAGCCATGCATGTTGAAAATGAATTGCAGAGACAGTTGTCCATTTTTTTTCTTTTGAGTCTGCTTAGACTAGTAAGTAACAGAGGGGGTTTTGAAATCAGATTATCTGCATGAAATAACAGCCGCCTCAACTTGTTAGCTGTTTAACTTTGGCCAGTTTACTTGATGACTCTCTAAGACTTTGAATTTTTAAAATAGGAAGACAAGCACTTGTCTTATAGTTGTTTTTAAAATTAAGCCATACAGATACTTTAAATTTAAACCTAATATACAGACAGCTACAACATACACATATACATGTGCCTACATATGTAATCAAAAAAATAATCTGATCCAACTCTCTCTCAACTTTTTTCAAGTGTTGGAAATCCTTTACAATAAACCATGTGAGACCTTATAAAACTCTCACAGATTAGTCCCCAGAAAACTTGAACCTGGAAAACAGAGCCAGCAGATGATTTAAATGAGCATATGATCTAAAGCAAACTGTCCTATTTTCTTTCTAACATTTAATTTTCTTTTTGCTGTTTTTGAAGATCAAGCATTCAAAAGTTCTGCCATCTCATTTTCTGATGCGTACGTTTACATGCGTGGTGCATTTCATTTTTAATCTTAAACTTGCTGTTCCTCTTCCCTACTTGTCTTCCCTTGAATTATTTTCCCTTTTTCCTTCCAGAAAGAGATAGCTATTTTATCTTTGCTTCTACAGCTTATGGCTTTCATGTATTCCTATATTCACTTTCTCTAGCATATTCTGTTTTACTCTATTGCTGTTAATCTGAAAGCGTGCTCTTTCCTCAAAGGCTGATGAATAGCTGGAGGCATTGAAGAAGAGGGGAAATTATTTAATGACATCTTTAACAAATGTAGACGTTCACCCAAGGTTAGAAAAAAACAATAACAACACTGATTCTTTTTCCTTGTAGAGAAAATATCCCTATAATTTTTATGCAAAATAATAACTTTCTAACTTACCATTTGTGTATATTTTCAATCATGGAAATTAATATTTAAGAATTTAATATTAAATCTTTATAGGGTATATAGAACCGTGAACTAAGTAAAATACAGAGCTCATACTGTAATAAGTATAGGCCTTGTTCTCAGTGAACATGTAATTGAAATATAGGCCCCCTTGTGTTCATTTTGTTAGATGAATACCATTAAATTAAAATTACTAAAGTTCAACAGTACAAAACTTAATACCATGTATAGGTCGTGTAGAACAATCTATTAGGCAAAATCAGCAAGTTCATACCTATTTCTTGAATAACAGAAACCTTTGTGGAATTGGCACTTCATCTTTTCTGAAACATTGCCTTTTAAATAATCTCAGTAGTATTTTGGGACACCCGTGTGGCTTAGTCGGTTAAGCATCTGCCTTCAGCTCAGGTCATGATCCCAGGGTCCTGGGGCTCCCTGCTCAGTGGGTAGCCTGCTTCTCCCTCCCCTCCCCATTTGTGTTCTCTGTCACTATCTCTGTCTCCCTCTCTCAAATAAATAAAATCTTATTAAAAAAACCCAGTAAATCTTGTGTGATGAAATGATGGCTTTAGTACTTATTTTTATGGCCTACAGAGTGCCCAGATTTCCCCCAAGAATTCTCTTTTGCTAAGGAAAGTTTTCCTTCAGATCCAGAAAGAGTCTCAAACCTTGTTTCTCAGGAAGACAACATTAGCAGGAACAGTATATGAATCAATGCCTACTTTGGAGAACATCTGGAGGCAGTTTATACTTTTGTAAAACAAAGAGCCAAGCAAACATAAATGTCTGAAAAGACAGAATAGGCTATTTTTAAACTATTTGATTGATAGTTTTTCCTGCTAGGTTATACATTTCTTGAGGACAGGTGTTAAATCTGCCCATTAAATATAGTTAGTTCTCAATAATGGTTGAAATTATGAATAAATTAATATGAAATTACATATATATGTAACCATAATGACTGTCATGAAGAAATGAAAAAGCTATACTCCTTCTTATTTTGGGGGCTGCTAAAAAATATTCGAAATCTACATTCAGAACTGTTCAAAAGCAAGGACTAGAGAACGGACCTGAGCTTTACTGACTTCTGCAGCGACTATGGCGTAATATATTTACATACTTAGTTTTGGTGATTGACAGAAACATATACTACACATGTGATAACTGCTCAAAAACCAGGAGTGCAAAGTCTACTTTTGATACATACTGGCCATGGTAGAAACTGCATTCTGCATTTGTAGCTGCAGAAATGTTAGCATATTATTTAATGTATATCCTTGGAATTCAAATCTTCTTGCGAGTTTTTGTGGAAATGTACAAAAACCTTTTCTCTGATCTCCCTTGAAGAACTTGATCCACACAGTCTTTAGGATCTTATCAATGATCTTATCTTATCAGTTTTTCTTAAGTACACTCATAATAGCTAATGATAACAACAATTGGTCATCATGACTTCACATTAGGCACCTGCATAACCTGCTTAAGTCTATACTCGTCCTTCCCAGGAGATTACAATTATTGTCTTCACCTAACCCAAGTGTCAACCTTGAGTGTCTTTTCGGTGCTGTCTTTCAGGTAACCGTCACTTCATGTCTTGACTTTCCATTTTAGAATTGTCATCCTCCACTGCTTCTGAAGAGGGATGGAAGTGGGGTTCTGGTGGTGGTAGGGAACCTGTGCTTTCAAATTCATGTTGAATTTTGTCTCTCTCTTTTCTGTTACATGATGTGACTCTTCGTTTACGTCTATCTCACTGAACAGCCTAAAGCGGCACCCTCATAGGACAGCTGCGTGTGGCAGGAGTTTACGGAAGGCATCATCAGGGAAAAGTGAAGGAGAGAATTCTTCCCAGAACTATAAACAATTTAAAATTGACTGATAGACGTGCCTGTTCTTCAAAGTCTTTCTGTCCTTCTTGCCCCCAGCAATTTCTCCCCAGCCGCTGTTCTCTTTAGGCTCCATACTCCTCTCAGGGTCTGGGCCTTCTCTCCATTTTCCTCTGACTTTGCTTCTTTGTCTCCTTTTCAAGACTTTCCTCCCATTGTCTGTCCTGCAAAAGAAACATCAAATACCTCTTATTTTATTATGCAAAAGATTTTTGCTTTTGCTTGATTCTTTTCAAGGTCTGCCCACACTGGAGTTTATCTATCTCTAATCTAGATGTCCTAATGAAGATGCGTGCTTTAACAGAACAGGGCTCTTACTTGGGAAAAATGCTGCATTATTTCACTTTGATATTTGTTTCTTCCATTTAAACAAGATCAAACTATGGCTTAAGACTAACACCCAGTAAGGAGCAAAGCTGGGATTCGAACGAGGCAGTTCCCCACATTTAGTGGATATACTGTGGAAATGCTGCTTGATAATTAATAGTGACAGATTCTTGGCATCCTGAGCTCATCTTTCTGCTTTATGTGTAACCAAGACTGCCTTAAAGTTCGCCTCATCCTGACTAAATTTTACACAGGTTTCTTCCTGACAATAGGTTCCTGACCCCCGTTTTCTTAGACCACTTACTTCAGAAAAATTTCAGTTATAAACTCTTTGTCCATTTATGGTCTAAATCTGCCAGTTCTTTAATAGTTTTATATCCTAGGAATGCCTTTCTCAAGGATATGGGAACCATCCCATTAAAATGTAATCATTGGGGGCGCCTGGGTGGCACAGCGGTTAAGCGTCTGCCTTCAGCTCAGGGTGTGATCCCGGCGTTATGGGATCGAGTCCCACATCAGGCTCCTCCGCTATGAGCCTGCTTCTTCCTCTCCCACTCCCCCTGCTTGTGTTCCCTCTCTCGCTGGCTGTCTCTATCCTGTCGAATAAATAAATAAAATCTTAAAAAAAAAAATGTAATCATTGAAGGAGAGAGCATCCCCTTTCTCCCAGTCTTTGTGAGTGTAGGAGCCTAACTTTGATAAGTGACAATTAGCAGACACAGATGGCCTAATCACACTGGTGAACGTCCCTCTTAATGTTCTCCAGTACTTTTCCACTAGCTCGTCTGGTGTTAAAATTCCTCCTGCCTTTTGTTTCGGTGTAGTTGAGTTCAATCTCTCTTCCCTATTGCAATATTCTTGAACGAAATATCCCTTATCTGTTTAACTCTCTACAGTGCATTTTTCTTTGACATGACTCATATCCAAATATCTGTGCATTGCTGAAAAATGGAATGTGCATACCTGATACCACAAACACCTTCAAATACATTTTTGTTTCTTGGAAATTGTCCTGCAGTTGTAAAAGTATTCTTTTGGTGAGCCAGGTCAAAGCTGCTATCCTGCTCCTGTTGCAGAAGGAACATGCTGTGAGGATCTTTTTTTTTAATGAGGCTGAATAAGTCTTTCTTTGGCTAAACTACCACATAATAAGATGTCCTTATGAAGACATGGGTGAGGACAAATATGGCTGCCTTTTTAAAAGGATTCACATGCATGACTCAGGTTATGTCACAAAGTACAGACGTAGTTGTCAAGTTATTTGTACTGAGTTTTCAAGTAATTCATGTTGCATTTACCAAGTATTCAATTTTAATTCTTTTTCTCAAATGGAATCTGTGACCTAATATGCTATATATTAACTTTTATAAGGAATTCTCTATGCTAGATAAGGGTACTGAATACTTTCTTTATAACCTAAAACCTCAACCAAACGATCTCTATTACCAACACAGTTCTGAGATGGCTTCTGACCACCACAACAAAAACAAACACTCTCCTGTTCTTTTGAATTAGAATCTATTTCTGGAGATCTGCTTTCTTCATGAAATAAAGCTATCAATCTAACAGTTTATCCATATGTGTTTTTCCTCTCAGTGCCGGTGTCAGGCAATAGAATCCAAAGCTCTCTACTAGTGGTTTCTTTAGCAAAATCTTTGTCTACCTGCCGTGCTAATCTCTGGCTTCCAATACAGGATGAGATCTATTTTGTTTAGTATTTATTTTTTTCCTTCCCTCTTTTCTCCTTTTCTCTATTTTTATTTTAACAACGTGATGGAAAAATATAACTAATCCTGTATGCCAGCAGGCTTTAATATCTACTTAGTTTCCATCCGCCTCTTTGAAATCATGTTTCACAGCAGTCTTATTTAATTTCTGAAAATTATTTTAGTACCCTAATTAGTGAAAACCCAAATACCAGAATGTAATATACAATGTGGCTTTATCAGTGTGTGTGTTTAAGTGTGTATATATGTGTCTGGTTTTGTGTATAGCTAGTTATTCATAGAGCGATATACACATATGAAGATAGGTATATTTATTTGCATATAATGTTTTCTCCATACATTGATTTTTGTGGATCATTATTAAATAATCCTTAGAAGCATTTTCTAAACATGAACTTGAATTGCTTAATAAAATATAATTGTTTATTTTCGGAGTTTTGAAATATTAGTTTAAAGTATACTTTAAAGTCATTTAATTTTGATTAATAAAATTTGATGTGCTGATATCATATCCTTTTAATATCTTAATCACTCTGTGTCAGGCACTGTATCAGAGACTAAATTTTCAAAGACAAATAAAACATGTTGCTATTCTTGAGGTTGAATAACAATGGTTCTTCACCCTCTGTGCATCTTAAATCACTTGGAGAGCTATGAAATCTTATGGGCTCATCCCAAGAGATGGTAATTAGCTGAATTTTAATATGCATCCACTATTAGCTCCATGGTCTTATAGTCTATAAGGGGAGACTGGGATGCATGTTTGTTTTAGAGTCCCAAACTGTGGGGTCCTCATGCTCTTGAGATTAATAATTGGTAAGCCAAGCCCACTACTTAGAAGTCACACTCAGCTTTTTGTTGTCTCATCCTTAGGACTGAAGGTCACCAGGATTTAGACAAAAATTTGTAAAATGAAAGAACCCAATGTATTCAAGCATACGCGATGACTTTGGTGTAGTAGTGCTAACTGTGGGATCAAAGAAAAAAATTTTAAATTGAAAATTTTAATTTGTAACATTGGAGAGATTGAAGGAGATATTGTAGCTCCACAAAACAAAACAAAAATAAGAGTAAGATGCAATAACAATGGAATGATTAGAATGCAAGAAAGAATTATTTAAATGGGTTAAACAACAAAAATTCCACTAAATAAATTTAAAGATCAATTAGCTTTATTGAACAATTCGTGAATTGGGCAGCATCCTACTGAGCAATAGGAAGGAGCTCTGCCAAACTGTAGAAAAGGAAAAGTTCTTGGAGGCAGGAATAGGGCAAAAAAGGAAATTATTAGAAAGAATGTATTGTTTCAGGCAAGGTTACACTCCTAAGGAGAACAGAATAGGTCTGTAAAGTAGATTATCTCATTAGAGCTGACCAAGTAATTTCAGATTGACTGGTTAAGTTACATTCCTGGCAGAGGTTAAAGCTGCAGTTGGATTAGGTATTAAGTCTTGGTTTGTTGACATGGAGTTTAACACAATGACTCCATTTGGGCTTGTTGTCTTTTTTTTTTTTTTTGTAGCAAATGTTTAGTGTGAGTGTAGAAATAAAATTCAATGGAATGGTGGAAAGATGAGGAAAAGGAAATACCCCAGAAATATATGACAAAAGATATCAGGAAATATTATTTAAAAATTAGAAATATAGATAATTAAAGCAGGAAGTCAAACTTCCAACTAAATTGAGAATAGAGAAAACATAAGGAAAAATCATCAAAGAAATAATGCAAGGAATTTTCCTGGCTGAAGAGCACAATACTTTGGAGTAAAAGACCCATTTAGACTAAAACACCCATTCACCATAGTGGGAAAAATCAGGAACACCAAGGCTAAAGAGAAGATTCTAAAATTCCAGAGGGAGAAAACAAACAAGTCAGAAACAAAACAGATCACCTATGCATAAAGGAAATAAATTGACTGACTTCAAAATTTCAACAGCAGCAGTGGATTTGAGAGGAAAGTGAAGAATGCTTCCAGGGGTGCCTGGCTGGCTCAGTTGGTAAAGCACACGACTCTTGCTTTCAGGGTCATGAGTTAAGTCCCATGTTGGCCATGGTACTTACTTTAAAAAATGTTTTCAAAGGTCTTTACTTTATGGGGCGCCTGGGTGGCTCAGTCGTTAAGCGTGTGCCTTTGGCTCAGGGCGTGATCCTGGAGTTCTGGGATCGAGCCCCACATCAGGCTCTTCTGCTGGGAGCCTGCTTCTTCCTCGCCCACTCCCCCTGCTTGTGTTCCCTCTCTGGCTGGCTGTCTCTCTCTCTGTCAAATAAATAAAATAAATCTAAAAATAAAAAAAAGGTCTTTACTTTTCTATTGATAATTCTATACCTGAAGAAATTGTCAGTCCAGTGTACAGATTGAGTGGAAGACTCTTTAGACATTTAAGACATCATAATGCTTACTTATTATGCATCCTCCTCAGCATGTTATTTTAAGAGGTACTTCAGCAAAATGAAGGAGTAAACAAAAATAAAAGGATAGATTACCCAAAAAACAAATAATCCAGTTAAGAAATGGGTGGATGACATGAATAGATATTTTCCCAAAGAAGACATACAGATGACTAACAGACAAATGAAAAGATGCTCAACATCACTCATCATCAGGGAAATACAAATCAAACTACAATGAGATATGACCTCATACCTGTCAGAATGACTAAAACGAACAACACAGGAAACAGCAGATGTTGGCAAGGATACAAAGAAAGGGGAACCCTCTTACACTGTTGGTGGGAATGCAACTGGTACAGCCACCCTGGAAAACAACATGGGGATTCCTCAAAAAGTAAAAAAGAGAACTACCCTACGACCCAGCAATTGCACTACTAGGTATCCAAAGGATAAAAAAATTCTAATTTGAAGGGACACGTGTACCCCAAGATTTTCAACAATAGCCAAATTATGGAAACAACCCAAATGTTGATTGACCAATGAATGGATAAAGAAGAGATGATATATATATGCAATAGTATATAACTCACCCATAAAAAAGAATGAAATCTTGCCATTTGCAGTGACGTAGATGGAAGTAGGATATCCATAGATTTAGATACCATAATGGTGGAATTTGAAAACACACGAAAAAAGCAAATAGATTATGTTTTTTCTTAAAGGCAGTTAGTAACATCAAGAAAAATAAAACCTTCTAAGAATTGAATTTAATAGTAGAATTCTCAAAATTACAATAATTAATATTTTATAATACCATGAAACCATGAAAGGATGTTTATTACAAATGTTAAAATCAACTAAAAGCCAAAGAGCAGAGAATGTAACTTTACTGATTTAATGGGATCAGTTTGACAATAGGAAAGTAAAAGTCCCCATGAGAGAATTAGATAGTAAAAGAAGAAGGAAGAAAGAAAATCATAAGGGTATTGATATCCATATCCTGGTATTTTAATGCTTAGTGTCAAAATATTGTATAAATTTGGTGGAATAAGTCATAAAAAATATAAATAACATATTTAAGCATACAAAAACAAAGCAATAGAGTATCTAAATTTGGTGATGCAATTATGCTGAGGGTAAAAGATAAACTGGGCTTGGTCGAGTACACCATAACCAAAAAGGGTCAACATCATTTACTACATTGGTAAAGGAAGAAAATAGCAACATAAATATGGTATTTAAAAATGTAGAAATAATCAACAGGGGATACAGTTGTGAGAGATGAAAATGTCAGGGATGAGGCAAGATAATGCTATATTTGATTTTTTAAAAATCTTATTTTGTTTTAACATAAATTCATAGATTAATTTAAAAAACAGATACAAGTTGAAAAATATAAATATAGATGTATCTCTACAGTTATGAAATTTATTAAGGTAGCCAGCGCTACTCTCCAGCAATTATTTTCTGACGGTAACCAGATGGCAGTCACCATAGGGACTAGCTGACAGTCTCACCATTTTGCAATCCTTTCTAAAATCTAATAAAATTCCTATTCGGTTTATTTGATCCACATTATTCTGACTACACTTTACTGCTCATCATATTTATAGCTGTTACTGATTTTCTAAATATATTATTACACCACTGCCTTTTAAAAACTTTTTAAATTTAAGTATAATTAATGTACAGTGTTATATTAGTTTCGGGTGTACCTTGTAATGATTCAACAATCTTATTCATTTCTCAATGCTCATAAACATTAATCCCCTTTATTTCTCAATTTTTTTTATCTTTACCCCTGCCTTCTATTTTAGCATGTGTTGACAGTCTTGAGGATTCACTCTTGAAAATTGTGTGTTCCCTTATATTCTTGACATTATTCTCTTGTCATTTTTCTTATACTTGTTTTCAGTTTCTTTTCTGTCTCTTCAATTGAGTTACCTTTCTAGTGGTTAATAAGGTCTCCAGCCCTCTCTCTTTTCATGCACCCCTCTGGGTGTTCATCCCTGTAAACATGACTCTGCACAGTGAGTCCCAAATCTATATTTAAAGTCTGACTTATTCAAAGTTATTCTTCTCTGTATACAATTAAACTGTACACCTTTATTTGAATAACTCATTGGCACCTTAAACTCAGAGTGTCATAAACTTAAAACTATTCTTCCTCTACCTGCCGCATTCCATGAATCTACTGTTTCACTTGAAATACACCTGTTATACATTTGTTTTACCACCATTCAGGAAACACAGCACTCTGGGGCCATCATAGGGTATATCTTCTTACTGATTATTCTTTCAGTCACCAAACATTGTTGACCCTTCCTGTGTAATAACATCAGGATAAAGGCTCCTCAACCCTTTAGCCATCATATTGTTTTAGATTTCACCCCCTTTATTTATTTTTTAGAGAGGGAGAGAGGAAGAGAGAGAGAGGGAGGGAGGAAGGGCAGAAGGTGAGAGAGAATCCCAAGCAGGTTCCATGCCCAGTGTGAAGCCTGATAGTGGGCTCCATCTCATTACCCTGAAATCATGCCCTGAGCCAAATTCAAAAGTTGGACGCTCAACCAACTGAGCAACCCAGGTGCTTCTAGATGTCACGACCTTTATAGAAACCTTAAGGGCTCCTTATCTTTCATTATTCCCCTTTACAAATGATCTGTCCTAACTAAAGTAGGTCTTTGAGTTTCCCTTAAAATGGGATGGTCATTTTGTTTTCAAGTTTTTTCTTTCAAAAAACAAAAACAAAAAACCTGATAGCTCTTTACTTCTTTTGTCTATATCCTACCCAATCCTTCAAATAGACCTTGATCCCATTCCCTCCATAAAATTTTTACTTACTCAGCCTGTACTTGGAGATTGCTCATTCTTTTGAAACTTGTAGAATTTTCTATCCATACCAATTACTTGGCATTAAAACTGTTCTATGTGTTAGGCTATAACATTTTTCTTTCCTTGAACAATGATTTTTCTTACCCAGAGTTACTAAGGATTTCTTAAGGACAAAATGTATCCTATACTCCTTCAAATTACCAGCATTTAACAGTGTGTCTTATACATATTATATTCTCACAGTATATTTTTTGGAGAGAGAAATAAAATCTTTGTAGAATACCTTTTCCCATTTTTTCCCCACACAATTTATACGTTTAGAGAACTATGATAAAGCACTAACTTTGTATGGAAAAGTGATTTTTATCACATCATCATGTACTAGGATAAAAAATGTAAACAAGTACACCTTACTGATTAGGAGAAGCTTAATATGCTACAGCTGATTAAGATGTCCTAAAAATATCCAGCTAGGAACTATGTCTGTGACCATGTCTCATTGAATTATACTTTTAAGTTAGCATACCAACACATATTATTGAAAGATATAGCTTTCTAAGTTTCCACTGAAAATAATGGCTGGTGATTATTTAAAATTCCTTTTTTGTTCTCTGTAAATATTGTTCTAATTATTTGATTTATGAAACGCATGGAGCAGGTATTTAGCCAAGTTTTGCTCAGTAAAAATGATGCTGGCTTTGGAATATGGAGATAAAGTTCAAATGAGATTTTTTAAAATGTGAACCAGAAACAATTTAAAAGATAAGACAGATGGAGGAAAACAGTCATCTGAATCTTTCTCATATCAAAATTGTCCATATAGCTATCAAAGGTAAGAGAGACTAAACTGGAAAGTGGTATATGCATCTTAGTATTCTATCTGTGTCCTTTTCAAGACTGAGTCCTTAATTTACACCTGAAAGGAATAATTCCTTCTCAGAATACTGGATTTTGATTATTTCATGCATTTGTAATTCAGTTTAGTTTATGTTGCAATTAACAAATAACCCCAGAATCTTAATATTTTACAACAAATACTGATCTTTCATTCATGTTGCATACTGATCCGTGCTACCTACAGTACTGCTGCTCATATCTTCATTTTAGGTCCTCAGCCGTTAGAGCAGTCTCTAAGTAGGATAGTGCTTTTATTGTGATAGAAGGAAAAGGAAGCATGGTAGTCCTACATGATGGATTTTTAAGCTTCTGCTTAGAAATGATATGTGTCACTTGTACTCTTTCCAATAACTAAGGCAAATTCATGATCTGTCATCCACTGGGAAAGCACAGTAAATAATTTGAACAATAATATATTCTCCCACAATTTATGCCCACCATCACATATATTCATTTACCTTCTTTCTGCATATAAAACACCCCCACTTCCTTCCCTAGAGATATAATTTAAAAGCCTCACCCCTTACAGCACCAGGCTTAAAGTCCAAGGTCTCAGGATGATCTTTACATTGGTTTGGGATATGGATTCTCCTGATCTAGAGATTTATGAACTAAAATGACAAGTTATATCACCTAGACACTCAATGTATAATGCTGGAAGGTAAGTTTCAATAAATATTCCCATTAAAAGAGGGAAGAATGGGCAATGCTTTACAGTCATCTGTTTGTTACATATCCATTGAAGTCCAGCTGTGGATTAGTTCCATGTGTTTTCACTTTGGGACTTAGGCAGATGGATTAGTCTCTGCCTGGGCCATTCTTGAGCTCAGAGAAGAATAAAGAGGAGGTTGGAAACAGGACTCTTAAAGTTCTTCTTAGGAACACACTCCTAACTGCCACTCACATTTTATTGCCCAAGGAAAGCCACACAGTCAAAACTGACTTCAAGAGCTCAGGAATAGATACAACAGCCCAGTCTACCACATTAAATTAGCCTAAGGCTAATACAAGTTCAAGTACACAGTGAGATTTGTGTATATGGATCTGTTAAATACACACACTGCAGAAAGACCAAGTATATCTTCAGTTTTCCAGTATGATATATGATGTAGATTGGTTTCCTTTAAGAAGGGAAAAATATTTAGAAATATATCAAACTTTCCTTAACATATTTCTTCATGAATTCCTGGCTTCTTTGATACATGGGATGATTAAAAAATATTATCTTTGCCCAAGATGAAATGTCTTCATTATTTACAATTGCTCTATGTTATCTAATTGAAAATCAGCTAATTTAAGCCCAACTTCAGCTCTCATTTCCCACCTTCCTTCACTGAGAGGCTTGCATATATAATATATAATAAAATGTAGAAGAATAACATAGCTTGCCAAAATAAGTTACTATTCAAGCAACTTTAAGTTGTATTTTTATGATGATTTCACTTTTAACACTGTTGATAATGTCACGAACAAGCCCCTGTAGAGATAGGAGTTTTCAGTAAATGTTCTTGAAATTTGATAAGTTCATATGCAGTGAGAGAGGATTGCTCTGAATTTTTCGGATTGCATTTTTCTGTTACACTGATCAATAATCTGCCTGAGAAGCAATATGGTGAGAATAACATATTCACTAAGTGTTCAGTGGTTTAGATATAATGAACTCACCAGGAACTGAAATGACAGTTTTGCTATCTTATTTGTAGTTTCACCTTTGGTCTCTAATAACGGTATCTACTCAAAGTGAAACTAACATGATTTGGCTTTAAAATACAATATATCTCAAATATATAAACCAGTTTAGATAAATATTCTTAGAGTGAAAGAACATTATGATAATTTAAAAAATGGCAGTAACCAATATTAGCTAAAGACATTTGTTTGACAATGCTAACATGTTTTGAGAAGCATCTAATTTATCTTAAAGAGATCAGCTATTATTTACCTTGTCATTGAGTTGCTATTTTGGATGAAAGTGAAGTACAAAAAACAGTCTAAAAATGCAGAGAATGAAAGTCAATAGAGAAATTGTAGTACAATGTGTCATGAAAGCTTCATGTCATGTATTATGTAAAATTGAGTCATTAAGTCTGGTGCCACAGAGGAAGATGGATTTTTTTTTTTTTTTGGTCCGTTATCTTCACTTTGTGATTGAGTTTACTAGGATTGTTTTCTCTGTAAGGCACGACTACTTCAAAAACAATGAATTAAACAAGGGGAGCCTGGGTGACTCCGTTAAGCGTCTCCCTTTGGCTCGGGTCATAGTGATCAAGCCTCTTGTGGGACTCCCCAGTCAGTGGGGAGTCTGCTTCTCCCTTTGCCCTTCCCCTGTTTGTGCTCTCTCTTTCTCTCTCACTCTCTCTCTCAAATAAATAAATAAAATCTTTAAAACATTGAATTAAATAATAAGAAATTAAATTTTCTTTCTTTATAAATAAATTTGCTCCTACTTATAATAGCCACATAAAGAACATTGCAACCAAATTAGGAGAATTCTCATGTGTTTTAATCACTCATGGAACTTTTTATTAAAATTTATTACATTCAAAATCATTAAGCCAGCTTGAACACATTTCAGATTTTCTGAACATAATTTATTTAGAAATCAACAATAAGTGAACTACCAGAAAATGTATATATGCTTGGAAATAACAAATATGAACACTTCTAAATAAATCATGAGTTAAAAAAAATAACCAGTGTTAGAAAATATTACAGTAGACAATTGTTAAAATATCACATATCAATATGTGTGATGCTTCTAAATTCTTACTTGAGGGAAAATGTGTAATATTAAATATTCATATTAAAAATAAAGGTTGAAAATTAATAAGCTAAGTATTTAATTCATTTCAGGAGTAAGAGAAAGAACAACAAAGGAAATAAAAGAATATAAAATAAAAGAAATAATAAACATAAATTTTAATGAGTTTAAAAACAGACATACTATAGAATGTATACATCAAACCAAAGTTGTTTTTTGAAAACCTAATAAAAGACACACTACTAGCTCAAATTAATCAAGGACCATAATAAACAAGAGACTAAGGTTACAAATAACTAATCTGAGGCATAAAAAAGGGGAAGAACTATACATGTATAAGAAACTAAACATGGAGCAGAGTTGGATTAAGTGTGCGGCTCTTGCTTTTGGCTTAGGTCATGATCCTGGGTTGTGAGATCAAGCACTGTGTTGGGCTCCCCACTCAGCATGGAGTCTGCTTGTCCCTCCTCCTCCCCCCCCCCCCACTTGAGCTCTCATGAGCTCTCTCTCTTTTAAATAAATAAAATCTCTAAAAAAAAAAAAGAAAGAAACTAAACATGCATTTAGGGAATGAATAATTTTATGACAATAAACTTGAAATTTTAGATGTAATGGATAATTCCCTAGGGAAAGTAAATTTCAAATACTATCTTAAGTAGAAATAGAATTAAGGAAAAGTTGGGGCACCTGGGTGGCTCAGTTGGTTAAGCGACTGACTCTTGATTTTGCCTCAGGTCATGATCTCTTGGTCTTGAGATGGAGCCCAGCATCAGGCTCCACGCTCAGCACGGTGTCTGCTTTTCCCTTTCCCTCTGCTTCTCTCTCCTACTTATGCTCACTCCCTTTCTCTCTGTCAAATAAATAAATAAATAAATAAATAAATAAATAAATAATAAAATCTTAAAAAAATAATTAAGGAAAAAGGTTATATAACATCAAATAAATGGAACTCAAAATATTTCCTCAAAAGCACTAACTTCAGATAGCTCTGTAGGTACATTACTCTAGAAATTTATATCTCAGATATATCCTACTTTTATAGTGTCTTCCAGGGAATAGAAAAAAGGGAACACCTGTCTCTTTATATGATGCTGGATTTAAAGTTAGACAGCAGGACAAAAATTGAAATTATAAACCAATCTCAATGATAAGCAGAGATGCAAAATTCCTGAACAATAGATTAGTAAAACCAAACAAAATGAGAATATAATAACTAAGATTTTCTTATCCCAGAAATTCATAGTTTATTTAATATTAGAAAATATTTTACTGCAATGTGCACATTAAAAGAGTAAGGCTAAAAGTTAAACACATTAATATATACACACAAAATAAAAATAAATAGTATCCATTTGTAATTAAGAAACTTAGAAAGTCATTTACCAGACATGAAGAAAGGTGTTAAATAAAAAGCATCCTTCAAAGTTATATGTGAATGTATTTCTTTTAACGATTGAGCCACCCAGGCGCCCCCTGTGAATGTATTTCTTTTAAATCATGAAGAAGATCATGATACCTACCTATGCCATATTAATCAACATTTTACTGTAAGTATTAGACACAGCTGTTAGACAAATAAAAGGAAATAATAGTTCCAAGAAATACACCATATGAAGCAGTCATTATTTGAAGGAGGTGTGATTGCTTACATAGAAATTTTCTCACACCAAAATGTAAAGGTAAATAGTCATAATTAGAAATAGAATGTGGTAAAACTGATGATGAATACAAAAAAAAAAATACAAAAGTAGATAGATTGTATGTGCCAGCATAAGATTGCTAGAAAATATATCAACAGAATAAAAATTGTGAGCCTTTCATGACAAGAAAGTATAAAGCTGTACTCAATGAATGGAGATATCATCTTCCAGAACAAAGAGGTACAATAGCTTTAAAATGTAGAATTTCTCACTTGATTTTTATAGTTTATAAACATTCTTCATATATTTCAAAGTGAAGAAAAGAAATGGAGGACTTGTATGCCAGTTCACACTGCCCCTGGCTGGAATTGATTGGTCCAGGGAGAAAAACTGATAATGCTGGAACAAATAATTGTAAATACATTTCATTTTGTTAGAAATAGCAATAAAGCCAATAAACTAACAGAATAATATACTCAAAGGAATAATTTATTCCCAAGATGGATGAAAATTAATAAATATTAACCCCGTGGAAATTAAGAATGAAATTAATGAAGGTTAAAAAAAACCACCATAAATAACATATATCAGTAAAAATAAGTGTATTTCTACATTTTTGTCTAAATATGTTTTTACCTTACAATAGATATTTTGTCCAGTTTACAAAAGAGAAATTGATCATAGAATGTATTTGGATGACAAATAAGGATTTTATATGATTATTGAATACTTGCTGGATATTGATTTGATAAAAGCTAAAGCCCATCCCTGTTTTTAAAAATGAAAAAGAGTCATTAAAGAATTAGGCTTTAAGCATAACAACATTAACATAATCATTATTTGTAGTAAACTGTCAGCTGACAGCTGTACTAAGAAGGTTTGAGAGCATAGATACTAAGCTGGAAGACAGATTTGTTAATCCTCCCCGTTCCCAAGTTCTACCATGTACCAGCTGTATAAACCTTAGCAGATTTACTGTGTTGCAGTTTCTTCACTAGGAATATATGTATAAAAATAGTATCTCCTCCCAGGGTCTATAAGTTAATAGGTATAATGCACTTAGAACAATCCTTTATAGATGTTAAATTCTCAATCAATGTTAGTCTGTAGTATCGTCACAGCTTAAATTGGACTACTAGAATTATTGATGTTAAAAAAAGGAAAGGAAAAATGTTACTATATTACAGTTATATCGTTCATACTTCAAGGTAATGTAAAATTTAGTATTTTCAATTTAATAATTTTTTAAAACACAATCACATTAAATGTTTGTAACAAAGATTCCTCTATATTTCAGAAGTGTTAAAAATATAAAAAAGGATATCTTAGAATTTAAACAATATAATATTTAATACTGGCAAGTTGTACGTGAAACTGGATTGAGAGAAAAGAAAGATGCATAGCATTATTCCAAATTGTATCATTTTATGGCTAGATACCCCAAGAAGGCTAATTAAAAAACCACGTGAGTTAATGAGGGATCAGTAAAGATGAAAATACATATTTGTAAAAATATAAACATTTACAGTAATTAACTGTTACTCAGCTGATAAAATATCATTCAAAATGCATTCATTCAGTTAATATACTTTGCCGTGATTACTTATCCATAAATTCTCTACGATATAATGCATCGTTAATCATTCATGAAGAATTAGGTTTGATCCTACATAACTCAATCAAAATCACAACTCTGTGGAATCTATAAAAGCAATGTTGTTTGATCTTTAGGTAGTATTTGGTGTTGTCTTCCTTTATAGAACAATAAACATTTCCATACTAAGTATGTTTAAAATTGTTATATACAATTATAGTATGACTGCAGAGAAATACGCCAGAATTGTAATAGAAGGTAAGTTTCTACCACAACAATGTATTATGTTTTTTAATTAAAATATCTTCAAGATGTAAAATGTTTGCAGTTTAATATGGTCATAACCAAAAACCAATAGCATATATGGTACAATGACTGGAAAAATAGCCACATTTTAGAAAGCATTTCTGTGTTGTAAAGCATTTCTGTGTTTGCCCAACTCTTACTTTTATAACTAATACTTTGAGGGTTTTAATCTTCTCTTTGGTATGGGAGTCACTGGAAATTTATGAAAAAGGAAGGAAACTATCAGGATATTAAAAATAGGATTTTTTTTACAGATTTCTACGAAATAAAACATAGACCATGATAAATTTCACATTCTTTGTCTGAAGTTATATAATACAGTGAACACACAACAAGAATAAAGATGAGATGATTTAGGCAATAAAAAGTAATATATCCACAAATAAATGTAAAAGAACTTAATGATTATTTCATCAAATAGATGAACTTAGGAGATTTCATTATAGAAACCAATGATTTTCATAAGTAACATTCATATGATTATTCTGGTTTTTCAGTTTGACACAACTTTGGGCACAGATTCTACACTGTTTGGGGGGTTTTTTTGGCATTAACGTCAGTGTGAATAAAAAGTACTAATTTATTTTAACAGCTGTAACAAGGGAATTATAATTAGTTTGTATTATTTTGATGAGTTATTTAGGAAGAAAAATCTATAAAATGTTATAGAAATTTAATATTTAGTTATATTCAAGAATATAAATTTAATAAATGTATCATAAATTTATTTTGAACACAATATCCTAAATTACTTATGTAGTCGAAAATATTTTGAAAATATTTTCTAGGTGACTTTTACTAGTTACATATTAAGTGATTTTTTTTTCCCTTAAATTTTGTAGTGTCTTGGCATTTTAGAGAAAGTATTATAGATATCCTTAATGGGAAGTAATTACTAAATTATACTAAGTCAGTGATTTAATACAGTGGATGACATAATAGAAGGGAAAAGGTGTGAGTGTAGGATTTAGAACTATTAAAATTTATTTGCCCTTTGGGTGCCTGAGTGACTCGGTTGAGTGTCTGACTCTTGATTTCAGCTCAGGTCATGATCTCAGCATGGTGAGTTCAAGCCCCAAGTCGGGTTCCTTGCTCAGTGTGGAGCCTGCTTGCGATTCTCTTTCTCTCCCTCTCCCTCAGCCCCTCCCATGGCTTGTTCTCATATTCTCTCTCTCAAATAAATCTTTAAAAAAATATTAAAAATTATTTGCCCTTATTCTCATTATTTTTTCATTCGTTTTGTGTTGGTGTCACAGGTTCTCTGCCTTTATCCCTTCTCATCCTACTTACCACAACAAATTCCTTACTCTGTGAGATATTTGCATTTGTACTAAGATGTGACTGATAAAAGATATCTCTCCTAAGAATAAGTGTCTTTTAATCAAATAACTTAGAGTTGGAGATGTACCAAAAATACAAATTTTGAGGACTAAAATTTCTATGTTGTTGATTTTCAAAGCTGTTTCTATTCCACCTTGACTACTCAAAGTGAATTAACGGAGGATAGAATTCTTGAAAGCAGCCCTGGTTATTATCAGGTATCTTTATGTCTCCATCTTTGCATAGCTCTCCTCCTCCCTTGCCTCTTTCCAAAAAGATAAAGCATCGTTATACCTGTAGTTTGGCACAGTGAACATCCAAAATATTAAAAACAAATAATGCTTTCATGGTCAATGTACTTTGTATAATTTTAGGTTAAATTGCAGAGATTCCACACACAATTTATTTACAGCATAATGAGCAAATATCAACAAGGAGTTGTCATTGAATTAATTTATATTTTGATTTAATTTGACATGTTGGGAGCCAAGTCTCAACACATGTTACCTTGTAATACATTAAGCAGTGTCAACGGAATCTAGATGTAATTTCATAAAATTACGAAAAACCTTCACTACGTATGAGAACTTAAATGCTGGCGCAATTATCCCATTTTAGGTTCAGTGACAAATTAAAGCTGACAAAGTAGAAACGAAATTAACATACTTTGAAATGGAAACATGTTCACTCTAATGGATTAATTTCTACATTCACCTGCCATCTTTCTGTCTCAGCAATAATAAGGGGAAAAAAACTTAATGAAGTTAGATGAACCTGTAAACTTCAATACAAAGTGAGTTCACTGATGTGATTATGGCTTCGTCATTTCCTCTGTTAGAAGGCCTGGTTTTTAAAGATTCGTACATTTTCACTGAGGATTCTTTATAGATGAGAATTTCACCTAGAGCCTCAATTCAGCACTGGCATAAAATGTATTACATTGATCGAGTCTCCATTTTCATCTAAAGACATTTTTCTTCTGTGTACAGGGCTAAAATAATATCAATTTCTTCAGTTCTATTTGTGTCTTAAATTGACCCACTTTGTATCTAAGGAAAACTTTTAAATAGGTTTTTTCACTGTATCTTTAATTATCATATTTAGAAAATAAGTGACATAATGTTAATAATTTATTGAAGTTTTATGGGCCATTCAATTTTCCATGAACATTATTTATTATCAGAAATACCTTCATGTGTTCCAAAACAGAAAAATCCACATATCAAAATCTTAAAATTATTTTAATATTTGAGCCAATCTATTACTAAAATTGGGACTTAGTTTTCATATTATTGGCATAATTCTTTTTTTTTTTTAATATTACACACCTTCTTTCATTGCTTTTAATGCCGCAGAGATCTAGCAGCACTACCAGAAAAAAGGAAGGCTACAATTAAGCTCTAGCATGTCTTTTATCCCAAGGCCATAGTTGCTAACCTGTGAAACAGTGCATCTTGGAATCCAGAGCCTAGGCGCTGCGGTTCCCTGCTGTGTGCCTGCAAGGTGGTGGATGTAACGTCATCCCTCAGGCCTGGCTTGCCTGCGGAGCTGACAGCAGCTGGTCCCTCAGTAGGTGTAGTAAACACTAGTAACTAAACCAGCATTGGCCTTTGAACACCCATGTCCCCTCCTGTAGCCTGCTGCTTCCCCCACCAGGCCGTGGCAAGACTGGTCCAGGGGGCTCTTGAGGCATCCACCAGCCAGGCCTTGCTCCCAAGTGAGGGACAACCTCTGCAGTGGGCAAGACGACAAACTGCCTCCTTCCAGATTATCTACTGGGGCGCCAGTGAGCCACTGTGAAGACAGGGGCCTGTGTTGGCCTGTGGAGTCCTCCAGGGCAGGGAGAGGCAGGTGGAGTAGCAGAGCAGCATTTACATCCAGCCAGCGGGGACCCCAAGCTGCCTGGAGCCCTCAGATGAAGGATTGGGAGCTCGGTGTGATAGGCAGCCTCCTCTGTGGTCAGATTCAAGCCTTGCCTGGCCCAGGTAGAGGCTTGCCTCCCCTGCCACCTGCCTAGGCAGTGCCCACCAGGGAGGCTGCTGTCCTGAAACTGGTGCTCAGACCCTTCCCCGATGAATGGGCTGCGTGTTCAGAGCCTGTGTGCTCCAGTGAGGCAGGATCCCACTGGAGGCCCAGGGGGAAGACAAACAGGCGGGGCAGGCCTGGTTGGAAGAGAGCAGCCCACAGCAGCGGGGAGGCCAAAAATCATCTTTATTGTGGGGAGGGCAGGGAGGGCGCCCCAGGGTTGAGACAGCATGGACAGCCACACAGATGGAGCTGCCGTGGACCGCAAGACACATGCAGACCGTCCAGGCGTCGGTCCTAGAGCTCAGCTGTGGCCCTCTGCTGGGCCCTCCTGAGAGCCCTCCTCTGGGAACACCCAGGCTGGGGAGGCCTCAGGCTTAGTAGCATAAATCTCAAGGTGATAAGTTTCAGGTGTAATTTATTAATATTTGTAGTAGCTTATGTTCCTCCTAGAAACTTGAAGTAATGCAATCTAAACATGGGATATGCTTTGTCTATAATTTCTCATTGGTTGATACTTTAGCTATTTCTCCATTTATTTCGTAAATTTAGAATTTCATACTATGTCCATTTTAAGCACAATTATTGTAAGTCTAAAATGAGATATTTGATTTATATTTCCTCTTAATACTTAAGAATCAAGGCTCTAACTGATGGTGGCAGTGATGGTTTGCTCTCTGCCAAATCCTCTTCCATTTTCATAGGGTAGTAGTTGGTATGTGGATAAACTGTCTCTCAGCCTCCCTTGCAGTAGGTGTAGACCACATTCTCTCTCTCTAGTGTAATGTGTGCAAAACTGATGTGTGTCATTTCTAGGCCAGAGATTTTAAGAGAGAGCAAGTGTCTTCTTTGCACTTTCTTTCTCTCCCACCTTCTGGGTGCAGGTGACAACGAGGCTTTAACAAATGAATAGAATAGAACAAGAACTCAGCGTCTATTGTCTTTGCTCTCTTATGTAGCTCATAAAAATAGAAAGATTTGTAGTGGGTGGCAGGGTGTTGCCATAATAAAACTAAAAGATGGGATACTTGTTTAGTTGGTGGGCAGTGCAAACAAATTTTTTTCAAGTTTAGAAAGTGACAGAGTTCTGTGAAGCTGTGATAAACATTTGATAAAACTGTCATTATGACATAACTTAGAAGACAAAGCAAGTATGTACTGAGTTTTTAGATCTATGGGAAATGGCAAAAAAAAGCAGGTCACCATCTGTTGATTGCTGCCTACAGCTTTTGGCAAGATATTTTAGGAGATGAGGTTAGGTGGGGATGATGGTTTTGTAAAGAGATGGAAGAAAAGACAGAGACCAGAAAATGGGGGCTCTAGAGTTTGGAAAAACTAAGCTCATTATTTCAGATAGCTTCAGGGCATGCCTACTATTAAGTTTAGAGGGAGAACCAACAGCAGATTGAGGTTCAAAAAAAAATACAGTAGGATTAATATTAATGTCTAAGAAACTTGGTTACGTCAGTAACACAGAAAACATGCTGGAAACAAAACACATCAGAGAAATACCAAGCTTTTGAGGGAATTTTATTGCCAAATAAAATGATCTTTGCCTAAAAAGTCTGTGACTGTTCAGATTTTAAGTCTTTCCTTATGCTACCAAACTTGCACCAGCAGAAGGGAATTAAAAAAGTAGTATGATCCTCCAGGAGGACATAACCCCACACGCTCCTTTCAGATATGGCCACAGGGTGTTATGGACAAGAAAGGAATTTTGAGAGGACAAAGTTGAGAGTCAAAGAGTATGTAAAAGATCTGAGTGATAACAGGAGTCAATATAGGGCCTTATATGCCATTGTAAATAACTTGGCTTTTACTCCAAATGAAATGGGGTCATTTGCAGGGTTTTGAATTGAGCAGTGAATCAGTCTCAATGAAAATGTTAACTCTTTCAGAAGAATTATTCTGGCTGGTGTGTTGAGAATAGGCTATAGGAGGCAACCTAGACACAGTGAGATTGTTTAAAAAGTTATCGAAATACAGCAGAACAGAGATGGTAGTGAATTAGACCAGGTCAAGAGGAGCAGAAGTGGTGAGAAATGCTGGCATTCTGCATTTTTTTTTAGGTAGAATCAAATATACATTTTCTTGGTTTTATGTGGAGTGTAAAAAATGAAAAAAAAAATCAAGGATTCAGGATTCCTTTTTTTTTTTTTTTTTTTTTTTTTTTTTGCCTTAGGAATTGGGAGGATGGAATTCTCAGCAGCTGAGCTGGGGAAGATATGAGGAGAAGCAGGTTTAAGAAGGAAGAACATGAATTAAGTTTTGAACATGCTAAATTTCAGATACATATTATGTATCCAAGAGAAGAGGTTGAGTGTGTAGTGGATAAAAAGTAGCTGGAGTTCTTGAGAGAGGTCTGAGTAACTTTGGGAGTTGTCAGCGTATATCACATATGAAACCACACACCTGAATGAGATCACCAAAGGACTGAGGATTACAGATAGAGAAGACAGTAGATCAGGCGGTGGGTCCTGGATAGTTCTAACATTAAGAGGTCGAAGAGAGGAAACCAGGGAAGGAGACTGAGAAAGAAGAGTGAATTAGATAGGAACACATTCAGAAGAGTATGGAATCCTAAGAGCCACATGAAGAAAGTTCATTAGGTAGAAGGGATGTGTTATCGATGCCAGGAGCTGCTAAAAGCCAAGTAAAATAATGTCTAGGAAGACCTATTCCAGGAGTGTGTCCATGTGCCTACATTCTTTTTAGTGGAACATGAACAGAACTCATATCTTTTTTTCTATACCAGGGCTTTTAAAAGAATGCCTATATTTCAACCACGCTGTTTTAAAAAAAAAAAAAAAAAAGATACAAAAGATGATAAGATTCTAGAAGAGTCTGACCTCCCCTCCCCCGCCAAATGGAAGAAGCCTGGATCACGGAATCAGCATATGGAAGAGAGGCACACCCAAATCTTTCTAGAATAACTGTCCTGAACTGTTATGTCAGCAAGTAATACAATTCTATTGTTTTTAGTGGTTATATTTTCAGCATCAATTTTTACAGTTGTTCAGCCTACCCTAATAAACGCAGTAAGTTAGCATAACTCTCTGTTATCCTTCGCTGCTCAGTAACATTGTCATTTATTGAGATGTTTACACACAGTCTTACATTTTTAAATAAGAAAATTAATGCTTATTTTATTCTATTTTAGATAAGATCAATGGCTACCTAGAGATCAATATATTGCTTATACGGAACACTAAAATTCTATTCAATGATTCTACACTGCTTAATTATTTAAAAAAAAGCAGAATTAATCGAAGTTATGAGTGGGTTTAACAAGATCACATATGATCTCATCTCTGAGGGACTTCCTTTTACCTTCTCCTATAGTTTGCTTCCAATATGCTTTTTCTTTATTTTTAATTCTACCTTATTTTGCTTGTTTCCTCTATCAACCGTCTTTTTTTTTTCACTCTTTTCCCTCATTTATTTTTACTTTGCTTTCCTATTCCCTTTCCTTGTTTCCATCACCTCCATTTGTTTCCCAACTATCTAGCCCTCACCTTGTTCTGATACACAAGAAACAAGAGAATCATCACAGCTTCGTGACTGAAATGCAGGTTGAGTATACATTGATTTTTTTGGACAGCCTACCACAGAGACAGTAGAAGCAATCAACCAAAGCAGCAGCTACCTACATATATTTTGTTACAGTTTCCATGGAATGAAGGGCCCCCGATGATTTAGAATAGTTTCCTTCCTTACTCTGTTTGAGTATTCATCCTGAAACGTGATAAATATATTTTACCAGAAGGTCTGGTGCTTTCCTCTTACAAATATGGAGAAAAATTGAGAAACGAAAAAGTATTCTTAAGGTAGATGTTATTTGTTTTGCAGTGTCTCCCAGGATATCGGTGTCCTGAAAAGAGTGAGATTATGAAAAGTCACTCTCACAACCTGAAAGAAAACATGGGCTGTTTTAGCTCTAAGATTTCAGACTATTTTGCCATGTGCCACTTTGGATTTTCACTTCCCCTTGTACCTCCTAATTCCACACTCTCCTAGAGTACT
Organism: Ursus maritimus; assembly: GCF_017311325.1. Lineage (NCBI taxonomy): Eukaryota > Metazoa > Chordata > Mammalia > Carnivora > Ursidae > Ursus > Ursus maritimus. The sequence continues at coordinate 31,625,727 of NW_024427107.1, read as the reverse complement.
AGTTCATCATTCTACAGCCAAGTGCTTACTTGTTTACTTCAACCAGTACTTGTGGCAAACTTACTATTCTGCCACTCTGCCAAGTCTAGGAATACTAAGAGTTCTTAAATTCAGCTCGGAGGAGGCTACAGACATATAAAGATATAATTAGAAAACACAATGGGTACATAATGTGTGAGTATAGAGGAGGTGTGCAGGAAAGGGTTTCAGGCTTGAATATGACAGAGTCAATTTGTTGCTGTGTTATTTCCACCCCCAATTACTCCCAAGGCACCTCTTGATGTCCTAGTGACCTTCTGGCCACACCGTGAATCTCCAAAGTTGAAATATTTTTATAGCATCTCAATTCTGCACACCCTTAAGTTCTTCTGGTCTTTAGAACCCAGTTCTCCAAAGTAAGAAGTAGAAACTTGCTGAGAATTTTTGGTGTTCAGACTCTTCTTGAAATTTGCTACATGTCTGAGTTGCTAGTAACGTGACAAGCATCCTGTTTTTCTTGTAAGTGTTTGGTATAAGAAGAGAGTTCCTATAGCTCTTTCTTTTCCCATTTCTTCTGTGAACCTGTTTCATTGCCCCAGTCATTTAGGCAAATATTAAAAACACAGTCTCCACCACCAGCCTAGTTTACTAGTAGAAGCCAAGACTGATTCAGCTGTCCTATTAAAGGGAAGTTATGCTACACATTTTGGCCTTATTCTTCAACTTTGAATAAGCAAAATAGATATGCTCGATCATCTCTCAAATTAAAATTTAAAGAGATGCTTCTGTCATTCTTTAATCTCTTTGTTCTTACTTTCTTTTGCTATCTCACTGTAATATTGGCCTGTAATTTTCTTTCCTTGTAATGTTCTTGTCTGGTTTTGATATCAGGGTGATGCTGGCCAAGTAAAATGAGTTTGGAAGTATTCCCTCTTCTTCTGTTTTGGAAGAGTTTGAGAAGGACTGCTATTAGTTTTTCATTAAGTGTTTGGTAGAATTCACCATCTGGTCATTTTCTTTGTTGGGAGGTTTTGATTACTGATTCAATATCCTTACTAGTAATTGTTCTGTTCAGATTTTCTATTATTCAAGGCTCAGACTTCCTAGGTTGTATGTTGCTAGGAATTCAACCATTTTTGTCTAGATTGTTTAATTTGTTGGCATGTAAGTGTTCATGGTAGTTTCTTATGATCCTTAGTATTTCTGTATTATCAGTTATAATGTCTCCTCATTTCTCATTTTATTTATATGAGTTTTCTCTATTTTTTCCTCCGGCTAGCTCTATGTCATTTATCTTTTTCAAAACAAACAAACAAAAAAAACCAACCAACTCTTAAATTCATTGATCTATTTTCCTTTTGGTCTCTATTTCACTTTATTTCTCTCTGATCTTCATTATTCATCTCCTTTTGCTAAATATGACCTTAGTTTGTTATTCTTTTCCTAGTTCCTTGAGTTATAAAGTGAGTTCCTGTTGTTTATTTGAGACGCTTCTTCTTTTTCATCATACAGGCATTTATTGCCATAAACTTCCCTTTCAGAACTGCTTTCGCTATGTCCTGTAGGCTTTGGTATGTTAGGTTTCCATTTTCATTTGTCTCAAGAGATTTTTTGATCTTCCCATAATTTCTTCTTTGACCCATTTGTTGTTATGGAATGCATTGTCTAATCTCCCCATATTTGTGAAATTTCCTGTTTTCCTCTCTTAATTGATTTCTAGTGTCATATCACTATGGTTGGGAAAGATGCCTGATATAATTTGAATCTTCTTAAATTTATTAAGACTTGTTTTGTGACCTAACATATGATCAATTCTGGAGAATGTTTCATGGTCACTTGAAAATAATGTGTATTCTGTGGTTGCTGCCTTGAATGTTATGTGTATATCTGTTAGGCCCATCTAGTATAATGTGTAAGTTAAGTCCAATGTTTCTGTACTGATTTTCTGTCTGAAAGAGCTATCCATTATTAAAAGTGGAGTACTGAAATCCCCTACTATGATTGTATTGTTGTCTGTTTCTCCCTTCAGATCTGTTAATATTTGCCCTCTGTATATTTAGGTGCTCTAATATTGGGTATATAAATATTTACAAATGTTCTATCCTCTTGTTGTAATGAGGATTTTTATTTTTTATTTTTATATAATATATATTATATTATTTTTAATATTAATATTAATGACTAATTATAAACTATCATAAATAATAAAATAATAATTAAGAAAAATATTGGTTATAATAATATAATTATATTAATATTTATTATTATATAATGACTTCTTTTGTCTCTTGTTACATTTTTTGGCTTAAAGTCTATTTTGTCTGATATAAATAATGCACCAGATGTGTGTACTTCTAGAGAGATACTGGTGGTCTGGTTTTATTGTTGAAGTGAGCCAGAAGGATAATGTGGGGGAAGTATCCATCAGCTTCCTCAGTCTCTGGGAAGAACTGCAGCCAGCCCCTACATAAATACTGAATTAGAAATCAGAGCCTTAGGCGACAGCTTGTAAATATACAGTCAAACCTCTTTTAGGGAAGTACCAAGAGAATTGAGCCTTGGGGAGATAGCTACAGCAGATACTTGCAGGCCTGTTAAGAAATGCTTCTTGGCTTGTTATAGTCTTTTGGGTCTCATGGATGCATTGCTTATTTGCTTTCAGAGCTAGATGTTTCGAGAATCCATCCTTTAGATGAGAATCTTAAAAGTTGGGGTGCTAGATGTATGGTCCAAACTCTGCCCCTCATGGAGAAGCTGTGAGTTGTGATTTATCTTTTGCTTGTATGGTGCTGTGTTGGGTATGGGTTTTATGGTGAGACTGTGTATTGGCATTTACTACCTGTTTCAAGGTGGATATTTTCTCATTCACCTAATACATAGGAATCACTCAGCTACCTTCTGGATGTTTTTCAGAGGTCATTGCTCCATGTTCCATTGTTCCATTCAGTGTGTCTGTAGTAGGAAGGAAGTTCCGGCGTCTCCTGTGTCACCATCTTGGTCTGTCCTTCTCTCAGCATACACTGTTAAATGTATATATTCATTATTCATTTCATTCTTACAGGGTAGTTACAATAGTTACCAATTTACAGTAGAAGAAATTTCTTGAAGTAATTTCTTCAATCTGTGATTGAAATGTGCAAATTTGATCCTAAGAAATGTGATTTCAAATCCTTAATTACGATGAAAACATAACATTAACAATATACTGAGAACAGAAATTGAGAGAGAAAGAACACGTGTTCCCCCAGATTAGTTATGTCAACAGCCTTGCCCAATAAAGGAAGGGAAGATGCCGCGATCAGCTGCACTTCCTACCTAGTATCTATGTTATAGAAACCTATGTTAAATCGTAATAGTCAGCAGGCAAGAAGTGGATAACTCATTTCTTTTCTTTCTTGGCACTGCAGGCTTCTATGAATATGATTGCCAAAAATTGTAGAGGTCTTACCAAACTAGGTATTGTAGAATCAGGGCCAGGACAAGGTGTGGAAGTAAAGAATGCAATGAAAAAATCCAAAACCTGCAACACAGCAAACCCAACTCCAATTTTAAAAAACTAACAAATTAAAAGTATATCAAATATTTATTTTCCTCTGAAGTTGGAAATGTCAAATAGTTTGTCATTATGGAGTAACGAACTTAACTTCAGTTGTTGAAACTTGATTTAATGGAATATAGCTCCATGATGAGGCAGATATTTTTCATAAAACAGTTTATCAAATGCACCATGTCCTTGTTATTCAAGGATGTCTGTGGATGCAGTAGTAGAATAACCCTTACCTGAGAACTTGTAAGGAAGCATGTAGACACTCAGGTTGCAGCTAAGCCTTACCAAATCAAATCAGAATCTGCATTTCAACCAGATTCCTGGGTGACTCATATTCACATTCAACTTTGTATGCACAATAAAGAAAAAGAAAGCCATGTTAATTTTTATCACAAATCCTATGCTTTCTAAACTGTGCTTTTCACCCTAATGTACAGATCTGGCCATATTGTTCACCATTCTTTCTGCCCATAATGGAAGTTTTACCCTTATTTTATTGATGAATTTCATTCATCTCTTTAAGTCTAGGTTCAGCACTCCCTCCTTGGTAAGCCATTTGGACTCTGGTCAAAGTTAATTGTTCTCTTGTTTATGTGTCTATAAAACAGTATAGGTAGCTCTAGCAATGTGATTGCATTGTGTTGTGATTCTGTATGTTTTTATCTTCCACCTCAAGAAATTATTCCTGTTTTGAAGATCTTGATATTGTCATTGCTTTCCTGGGACTTAGTACAATGTCTGACAATTAAATGTTGGTCAGTATATACATTCAGATGTAAATTCATGAATATTTTCTTTTTTTAAAGACATTCCTTTTTTAGCATGATGTAGTTATTCATTTCCCCATATCTCAGGTGTGATTTAATTTGATCTTTCAATTTTTTCTATAACATACGCATTATGTTAGAATAACGAATTCTGGTAGACGGTTTGGTTTTCTTCTATTATTTAATGAACCCACATGATTGAAACTTTACTTTGAAGGAATAGGACATAAATTAGGTGATTTTGTGGATATTTTGGAGTTGTTTGTATTGTCTTGCTACACATGTGGTTACTACATATCTTTTAAATTATATAAATCTAGGCTTGGGTAAATAACTCAGCATCACTGGTAGTAAATGGAAAGATAGGAATTTATGTCTTCTTTCCCATTAACCTAATTCTACAGCCAAGAGGTAGCTATGTCAATAGTTTGATGTGTATCGTTTCTCACTTTTTTTTAAAATTAAGATTTATTTATTTATTTTTGAGAGAGCAAGAGAGTAGGGGGAGGGGCGGAGGAAGAGGGAGAGAATCCCAAGCAGTTTCCCCACTGAGTGTGGAGTCTAACGTGGAACTCGATCCCAGGACCCTGGGATCATGACCCAAGCTAAAGGCAGATGCTTAACCAACTGAGCCACCCAGGCATCCCTCCTCAATTTTTTTTATATGCATTGATAAATATAAATATCATTCAACATACAAAATGTTATTATTAACTAACGTAATTATGTTTATTTCCTACATTTCTGTTGTATGTTTCTCCAAGTTTTATGTTTCTCTTTTACATTTGTTTATAGCATTTTTTGCAATACGGAATTCCAAAGTTTTTAAGTATTAGATTATGTTAATGTTTACCTTTATGGCATCCGTTTTTATTTTTTGTGTCTTTGATTCTGACTGCCAAAGGTTTATCCCACTGGACTGTAATGACAGAGATGGTGTCTATTTTGCTTAATACTGATTTAAAATCACCTAAGAAGGGTGTTGGCACATAGGAAGGACTTAATAGACACTCTGGACTGACTCTATATTTCTTTTAAAATGAGTTTCACCAATTGAGCTCACTTTAAATTCTACACCAAATCTCACTCTTTTAAATTCTATGGAGCCTTGAAATATTAAGAACACTTGAAATTATTAAGCAAAACCTCTGTAATTAAAGTAAGTTTTATTATTCATCATTTGAAAATTATATCTTAATCCATATCAGAACAAACATCTTTCAGGCTTTGAAAGCTTGATTCTGTTCTGAGTGAGCTTATTATCAGAGTTCTTAAATGAGAGGCCAGATACCTACACAAGACTATTTACAGCATAATTCTCATGCTGTGAAATAAAATTATAATGTAAGATTAATTTAATTTTCTTGCATTTGCTAATTTTTAAGGAAACCCATAATTTTTTAAAATATAAGAGGATTAATAGCTAATGCTATCATTGAAACATAATAGGAAAACCAATAGCTATTATTTAAACATAATTATTAAGTTATTATATAAATGTTATTTAAACATAAACTTTTATTTTTAAGCACTGATGAATATCATGATACATTGCTATAATTGTCCACTACTGTTGAAGGTGGACACCACTATTCAATGGTAAAGAGAGGGTAGGGATTGGGGTTTGTATGAAGTATGGGAGAAACTTCTTTCTACTGACTGGAAAATTCTCCCATCGATACTTATTTTTCTGAAATTATTATTTTTGTGTCTTTAGATAGTTCGATATACCATTTCCCATCATTCAGATTCATAGCTGTAATACAATTAAGATTTTATTTTTTTATTTATTTAGAAGACAGAAGGAGAGAGCATGAGCGGGGGGGCGGGGCAGAGGAAGAAGGAGAGGGAGAAGCAGACTTTCCGCTGAGCAGAGAGCCCTATTTGGGGCTCAATCCCAGGACCCTGAGTTCATGACCTGAGCCAAAGGCAGATGCTTAGCTGACTGAGCCACCCAGGTGCTCCAGAGCTGTAATACTATTAAATTGCTCCATGTGGCTGCCACCACACTCGACAGGCTCCATATGCCAGCTCATTAATCTTTACAACAAACTTAAGTGATAAGTGTTTCCATATCGTTTGACATTAGAAGAAACTGATGTTTGAAGATATTAGGCAACTAGCCCAAGGTTACATAGTAAGTAGATGGAAGACCTAGAAGTGAAACTCAACTCTGTTTCCCTGCAAAATCCATGTTCTTCACTTTATACTCCCAAGGGTGCTGTTCTCCCTGTAGTGGTGAATTTAATCCTCAGCAGATCCAGAATGAAGACAGGTCTGGGGTTTTTGAAGTGGTTCCTTGTGTCATAGCTTGTGTCTTGGAACAGCGTTGATGCACACCAGGAGGCCCAGTGATGGTTGGTAGAATCTGGTGTGGTGAATAATGTGAAGTCTTTCCACCTCAATGCCATCAACTTGTAATCAAACACAGAAAAAAATCATGACACATTTGGTGGAAATTAATTCCTATTGTTTAATTTATTGAGTTCTGCAACAAGTTGTTTTGGGTACTTTTTACAAAATTAAATAATCTAAGCAATTTGAACCAATGCAGAAGAAGAGATTGTGAATAAAGATATTTGAAAGTACTATACTCCCCCAGGTTTTGAAACTATAGATTTGAAACAAGATTTCGTAAATCATTAAGATTCCAGGAATCCCCAATATGTTTTTCATCACATTTAACACCATGTATTTACTTCCAGAGAGAATGAAGAGCCATGAGGTCATTCTTTAAGCAATGAGTATTGACTGGCTATCTATTAAGCTATGGCATTGTGTTAAACTCCGGAGGTGAGTGGTGACTGAGATGGGCACAAGTCCAGGACTCATGGTACTTTTCAGATGAAATGAGAAAAAAAGGACATGATAGTAACTGTAATAACAGAGCAACTGTAGAGTTTTCTCAGAATGCACCACGTTTCTTTAGTTGTAAAAAGCCATGAAGTGTCTATATGTACCATTGATTTAATAACATTCAAAACTTTTGGAATATAGAAAAGGTACTACACTGAATGCACATATCATTTGGAAGATTAATCTAGATTTTAGAGATGTTTGAACCTGTCTAGGAATTGAGGACATCAGGGAAGACTTCCATGGGAATTGATACTTAGAGACCAGAAGGCTGACTAAAAGCTAAGGGGGCAAAAAATTGAGGAAGGAATGTAGCAAGCAGAAGCAATGATTTAGGTAATGTTCCTGAGGTCATAAAGGCAGTGAGTTCACTGAACACTGAAGGATAGGCAACTCTCAGGACTGGTCATCAGTAACATTTGCAGGTAAGGTTGACTAGCATGTGAAAGCTTAGTATATGAAAAGCTTGTAAATCATGACGTGGATATCAGGTGCAGTCCGTCAAAGGGTTTCAAGGAAGGGAATGGTATGTTCTGATATCTATTAAAAATATTATGATTCCAATGTGAAGAAAAAACTAGACTAGACAAAAATCAGTGTGGGGAAGTATCAATATTTCCAATGTCTGCAATTTCTCTATGCACTTAGTAGGTGTTGAATACCTATCTGCTGAATGCATGATTGGCTGACTGGTTATTCTGGTTGAAAAGCGAGGAGTTGGAGAAGCTACTTGGAGGCTCTTTACAAGAGCTTTTAACTGTGAATTCAACAGGTTTCTTTTTTTTTTTTTTTTAAATAATAGGAGTCAGTACTTTTAGACCAAATCAACCTCGGGCTGACTTTTATATGTCCTGTGAGCTAAGAATGGATTTTACATGATTAAAGAGTTGGGGAAAAAAATAGAATGAGACTTTATATGGTCCACAAATCCTAAAATATTTACAATCTGCTTTTACTACCTGGTTCTTTACAGAAGTAGTTTACTGACCCCTGTTCTATAGAAACAGGTGAAGTGCCACCTTTGGAAACGTTCTCTAGAATAATGATGATATTGATGTGCTTTTAAAAATGTTTGGCTACTTGTATGCTGAGTCTTTATTGCTCCTCCTGTCAGTGTTATGATAAAGCTGCTGCTTTAAAAAAATCATTTTACCTAAATTATTTCTCATTTATTTATATTAGCTTTTCGAAAAGCAGGGAGATGAACTAGATCACTTCTTTTATCTCTTTTTGGGCTGATAAGATTTTATAATAATATGACCAGGTATAAACTATAAAGGCTTACTGTAACATAAATGTGGGAAAAAAGAGAAATGGAAATGACACTTCTTAAATTTGCCTTTTTTCATAAATTAACTATTTTATTTTCAGCACAATGCCTGAACCAAGTAAAAGTGTAGTCGTTTGCCATTACCTTTCTAGTTCATCCAATACAGTTCCTTACACATCATACTTACTAAATAAATGACTAGTGAATGAATGAATGAATGAATGAATGAATGAATGAGATGGAGTATTTTGATTCAGAGAGGTTAAGAAATTTGGTCCTAGTCATATAACTAGGAAGTGATATGATTAAATGCTTTGACCTAGGCTTTACCTAAAGCCTGTAACACTTTTGTGGTGTTTAAATATGGTTGTCTTTTGTCTCAGGGTTTCCTTAAGAAACATGACAAATATGTTATGTTCAATTATTCCTAATATTAGTATTTAATATTTATTGAGGTGGACATTGTTAGTAAGAACTTTACACAAATACATTAATTTAAAACTGCACAGAATCATATGGAGTAGATAATATTATGACCCCAATTTTAGAAACTGAAAATGGGGGGAGAGAGGAACAAGACATTACCCAAAATCAACTCACACGAAGTTTTGATATGAACCAGTTGTGTTGTCAGAGCTTTCATCTACAGTAGTATGCAACTGAATACTTACTTTAGTGTGTACACTTACTGTTTTGTGTCTAGCACTAAGCTAGGTAATGTTTGCCTAATGATTAGCCTTCCTTCATAACCATAGTGTAGGTCAGCATAATTTTCCTCTTTTGGAAGCTGTGCAATAAGTTTATTTGTAAATCAATACGAATTCTATGGAGGATGAAATTGAAACTTAGAGGTTAAGTCATGTATTTACAAAAGGATATTAGTATGAGCAAAGTGGATTTGTGGAGTCATGATCTCTAGGAATCTTCTTAAAGAAATATCCTGTACCTTTTTCTCACATTAACCTCATGCAATTAGTTCTTAAATTAAAGATATTTAGAATTATGATTCTTCCATTCACTGTTTTCAACTGGATGAAAAAATACACATTTGATAATTAATACAGTATGCAATATTTGAAGAGTGCACAGTTTCAAAGTGATGGCCGGTAAATAACCAGCCACTTTCAGCAAAGGTCATTTTAATTTTTGTGTGAACGATAAAACCAGTTATGTAGCATAGAATATATTTATTTTAGCACAGAGAAAGTTATTTGGTGATATCAGAGATACACAGGCAATAAATTACAGAGATACAAAATTTTATAGTGTTTGTGAGTAATGTGGACATCCCTTTTATACAGTGACTACATATATAAATTAGAACGGTACATAGCAAAATGTACCTGAGCTAGATTTCTGAGTACAGATCACACATAGAAAGAGTGCATTTATATTGCTATCCTCAGAAAACCACTAAAAGGTTGGTAAAGGGATTTTTAAGAGACATAAATCAATGAGGTCAAAATAAGGGAGATCAAAGAAAACAATAATACAATCATGGAAACAAAACTTCAGCTAAAAAAAGTGGTCCCTGAATTACAAGTGGAAAGCAGTATCTCAAGGTGGCAAGGTGAAAGCTAAAAAGTGACCCAATTCATTCCACAGAATCTTTACAAGTTTCAGATATTAGTAGAACTACCTATTCTTAAAAGTGAGATTATTGTCTGGAAGTCTGAATAAGGAACAACTAGACACTAAAATAGTCTCTTTAGCTTCCTTCCATTCTATATGAATGGATCAACAAAATGTGGCATATTCAGATAATAGAATATAATTTGGCAATAAAAAGGAATGAAGTACTGTTACACGCTACAGCATGAGCCTTGGAAACATTACGCTAAGTGAAAGGAGCTAGTCACAAAAGACCACATATTGTATGATTTCACCCATATGAAATGTGCAAAGTAGACAAGTCTATAGAGACAGAAACTAGATTAACACTTACCAAGTGCTGAGGGTGGGGAACAGGAGCGATGGAAAGTAATTGCTAAAGGGCATAGGGTTTCCTTTGCAGGAGACAAAAATGTTTTAAATTTAGATTATGATAGACTCACAATTCTGTGAACATGGTAAAAAATATTGACTTGTAAGCTTTAAGTGGGTGAATAATAAAGGTATTTGAATTATACCTCATTATAGCTGTTAATAACAACACAAACAAAAAAACTGAGCATTTGTTCTGTGGAGAAGGTAAGGCAAAGGGTCTTTGAACTAAGAAAAAAATAGGTACAGTTGAGGGTAGGAAAACTTGTTGAAAATAAAGGATGAAATGAATACTCACATGCTGAAGTCCAGTACTCTCCAGCCCTTTCTAATCACTTAGCTCTACAATGGCATCCAATTGTGTGGTCTCCGGGAGGTCTTCTCTGGGGATATGATCAGCCTCAAAGGAACTACCTATAGATAGGAAGGAACATCAGGGATTCTCCAAGCACTGATCAGCCAGATTGCCTTACAGTGAAGGCTAAAGTGATCAAATTGCATTCAGCCCACACATTTAAAACTTCCCATTAGCTTTTAATTAACACGCTTAAAAATGAATAAACTGAGTATCCCAAAGAGCTGAGAAAACCCTAACAAATACACAAGATAAAACAAACAAATAAACAAACTAAACAAGACAAAGATCATACAGGGTTAAAAAAAACAAAAAAAACAAAACACAAAACTATCACTAATGTTTTTGGAGAAATAAGAAAATATGTTGGATCCATGAAACTCATATAAGAATTCAATTAAAAATCATTTTAGAAAGTAGAAACATGAGAGTAGAAGTGAAAATTTCACAAAAAGCAGTAAACAAAAAGTAGAGGAAATCTTCCCTAAATCTTCCAGGAATTAAAAAAAAAAAAATCTCTGGGCACCTGGGTGGCTCAGTTGGTTAAGCATCTGCCTTCAGCTCAGGTCATGATCTTGGGGTCCTGCAATCGATCCCTGCCTTGGGCTCCCTGCTTTGGCGGGACGTCTACTTCTTCCTCTGTCTGCCGCTTCTCCTGCTAGTGCTCTCTCTCTGGCTCACTCTCTCTTTCTAAATGAAATCTTAAAAAAAAAAAAAAAAACGTCAGAGAGTATGGAAAATTTAAGACATTTATAGTATCCATCAAAAGGTTTAGTATAGGAATCAAAGAAGCAGAGAAAATCACCACTGAAATAATTCAAGAAAATATTTCAGAACTGAAGGACAGTGAGGATAAATGCTTGTAGACATGAGGTCACTTAAGTAAAAGAGATGAAAAAGAAGAGATTAGAGATCCAAGCTCTTATTTCAGGTGGGTGCTGAGCATGGGCAGTGGATTCAGTGTATGAGAGAGCATGCCTAGAGTTTGTTGGGTGGCGGGAGATTGAGAGTGGGGTGGGCTGGGGATGAGGGTCTTGAAGAAGCAATGGAAATAAAAACAACTTGTCTTGGTGGAGTTGACCCCTTGGCCTTGAGATAAGGGGAGAATTTTGGGGGGAAATGCAAAGCAAAACAAAACAAAAAAGAACTTCTATTTAAGAAAAATGCATGGGAAGCAGTATCATCAACGGACAGCCAAATTTTTAAGACAAGGAGGTGAAGGGAATTCTTGGGGGCCGCTTGGAAAGAGTTTAGTGGAAGGAGAGGAACTGGAGGACTAGGTAGATTAGAGGATGTGCCAGACATCCCAGAGATGTATGTTGAAATGGATTGGTGAGCCTAGAGCTTCCAGCAGTGATTGAGGTAAATGAAATAGATCTCTAGTTTTGATAGTTTCTAAGAGAAGGGTGAGCAAACAAAATGGTGGTATGGGATTGCTCTTCTGTGATTTCTGGGGTACTGCAGAAATACTTGCATGATTCTATGGAACTGAGGGAGCAGCTGTGCCATAAGGTTTCATGCGCATTTATGACTATAAGGAAGCATAAGGCTAATAATTCTGCCTTTCATCCCTTTCTTCTCGATTACAACCTATTTGTCCTCTGTTAGAAACACTGACTGTATTGGGAATATTAATTCCAGCTGTGTATTTTCTTACTGTACTCCAAGCGTCTCAGCACAATACCATGCCAGTCTTAAGGATTATTTAGGCATTTACTTTTGAAGAGATGAATCATATATATATATATACATATACATATATATATATATGTATATATATACATATACATATATATATACACACACATATGGTATTTGACAAAAAGATTTCAGAATTTTATATAGGATTATGGAATTAGATGGAATTTAATGGTGTGCTCAATTCTGAATTTTTTAAATAGGCATTTCCGCAACCCTTAAGAACATCTAAATATTTGGTTGCCAAAGTGGAAATAATTTTTGGAAGAAGCCGATGCATGATAAAGGAAAACAAATGAACAGGCTAATACAATATACCAGTAAATAATCAAAGGTGACTCCATGGAATAATGATCATGTTTTATAATTTATGAGGATGAGGCCAATAATGGGGATGAGATAAAAAATAGGAAAAAAAAATGTTTGGAGCCAAACTTGAATTTTGATTACCATAAGAATGCTAACTGAAATATTCTGTAATATTAACCTGTTATCAAAGAAGTGTACGTTTTTTTTTGAAAGAGATTTAAAATTTTATTGAAAAAATATAGAATGATAGTATAGCCATTTAATAATTATTTTGGACTTACGATAGTTTATTCTTAAATTATTAAATATGAGTACTTTATTTCCTAAGCAGAATATCCTCTTAAAAAATAGAAATATGTATCCTCGTTATTTTAGGGCTCCTTAAATTCAAGATGTCTGAATATATTTGCCAGCAATTTTGCTGCTCATTCATTCAATTGTTAATTCTCAAAGACGTGTTCATTGACCATCTACTGTGTGAGGCAGTGGGAATAGATGTAAAGATAAGCGAATCCTCTGTCCTCATGAATCTTAATAATGAAACTAAAATATATATAGTTTGAGATTTTAAAAATGAGGAGTCAGGTTGATTTTGGATATACAATTTCTAGAATTTGTTTTTTATTTTGTCTTTTTTTATCTTGATTTTTAATTAAGCTCAAATCTGACTCAAATTTCACTGCCTGCTGATGGTTAAATTTTATTTTTTTTTCATTTAAACAACAGCATTTTGCCTTGGGACAAGCTGTTCATTTAATTCCTTATCATTGTGGAAATTCTAACCACAAACAAGATAAAATAAATCACGATACTACTTAGGCAAACCATCTCCATGTTTATAAAGCAGAAGGGAAAAGCAAGTTATATCTGCGTTTGAAATACTCATGACAAGAAAATGTAAAATAAATATGAAGTTATTAAAGTCTCATGATTTGGGGAAGAGGATTATATCTGTAAAACAAACTTAGTTTTAGATAAATCTATACCATTTTAATTTAAGATTTTGAAAATGTTATGGTATTGCTTTTTTATATAATGAATTTTATAACAGTCCATGTGTAAAACTTGGAAAATAGAGAATAGTATAAAAAGAAAAAAATAAATTTTATAATTCTTCAAATCTGTTATAGTCATTGAATGTATTTTTCTGTTCCCTTTGGGCATTTTTTAGTAAATGTACATGTGAGTATATGGATGGATATTTTATGTAAGTGTAAACATATATTTAGTTTTATATCCTGAAGTTTTCAGTGTATATTCATATGAGGATTTCTTCAGATCATTAAGACTTAAAAAATATATCTAAAATAACTGCAGAATATGCCATTTTTTAGCTATCTCTAATACATCCATCATTTTAGGGGATCTATCTAATGTGGGTTTTGCAGGCATATTCACAATATTATGCAAACTGTGCTCTTAGCCTTTGATCCAAGGATGGTGTCATGTGTTGTATTTCTTGGTGTGTGCGTATTTGTAACTATTGGCCAAAAGAAGGTGATGTATGTACTCTTGATCTTATCTGTTCAGTCATTAATTACATAATCTGACACTGGCTGTTTCTGAGAATGAAAGTTTCCTGTCAGCTGTACAAGAATAAACTCATCTCTGGTCTATTGTTGATGCTTTTCTTATCACAAGTTATACATATATGTTCATTCAGTATTATTATCTCAGCCATTATTTTTTAAATATTTTATTAAGTGACCATCTCATCTAGTTAGAACATATTGTTAGCTTTGGAATTTGGAAAGGGTAGTAACCTACTTAATTCTCTCCAGGAAAATCTCAGACCCTTAGGCCTGGCACAGAGAGTAGAAGAAAAACTTAGAACCTGTGGTTCTATGGATAGCCCTGACTTTAAATCTCTCCAGAGTCACAATCTATTGACCCCAAGCAGTTCATTTACTGTCTTTAAAATCAGTTCCATCTACTGTAAAATCCACACATCTACAGGTAGCTTTGTAGAGAGCACTATAAAAACAATCGTTGTAATTCCTTTAGAACACTGGCTGACACACAAAAGAGACGCAACAAGTAGCGATAATTATGTTTAGTGTGCTTAAGATCTATAGGGATTAGGCCTACTTTCTGGAACTCAACATCAGATCAGTTACAGATGAGAGACCGTAAGAGGATACTGTAGAAAGACAAATGGTTCCCTGGGAGGATGGTAATGAAATCTATGACTGTGTCATTTTACGGCAATATCACTCTTCTTCTAAATCTCACTCAATAGCAAATCAGTGAGACAGACAATTTTAATTAGATGGGCCCCAAGGAAGGTAATAAATGGTTGTTCACAAACACTCTCAGTGATTTTCATGAGATAAAAATAAATCTGTGGAACTGGACTTCTGCTTTTTTTGGATGGTTCTCACAGACGGGCAGTTGATTAGGATACATCAGTCAGCAAAGGCTAATAGTCT
Organism: Ursus maritimus; assembly: GCF_017311325.1. Lineage (NCBI taxonomy): Eukaryota > Metazoa > Chordata > Mammalia > Carnivora > Ursidae > Ursus > Ursus maritimus. Next base: position 31,610,534 of record NW_024427107.1, on the reverse strand, counting down.
TCCAGGGAAGCTATGGGGACCTCCCTCAGAGAGCAGTGAAGCCCACCGGAGTGGTTCAGACCAACATGTGTCGAAAATCTGTATCTTCGCTTACGACGAAACATATCTGTCTAGTCTTACTAAGCATAAAGGGATATGTATTTGTTTACTGTCACTATGGAGTTTCTTTAGTTTTCTTTAAAATTGGGAGGAAGAGTAATAAAATGAATCTTTTCTATATTTTTACTAAAAATCTGATAATTGGTGGGTCTGTGCAGTTAGCTTTCGCTGGTGCAGCTACTTTATAATAACACATACAATCAAAATAAAAATAAAAGAGATTTTTAAAGTAAACATGTGAGTATATATACTTTTATTCCAATTTAGTAACATTGGGAACATATAAATATTTTAAAAACAAGATATCTTTTAAAAAGAAATCATAAAGTTTTCAGCTTTAGTTACTTAAAAGACCATTAATTTTTAGTTAATTAAAATAGTGTAACAAGCAAGTAATAGCACAGATAATGGAAGACACAGAAACAACGTTCCTTCTTTTTTCTTGTTATGGTTTGTGTATGATAAAGCTAGTGTTTATCTCTAATTCCAGAGTAACACTGCTAGCTCCAATAGCAAAAGGAAACTAAAAAAGCTAAATGATTTCTTCAGACTAATTGCACTTTCAACCAAGCAATCCCTCGGGGTACTAGTGAAAGAAGTAAAATTTACATGAACAGCTAATGTTTTGCTATCGAAGGTGTGGCTATATATATATATACATACACACTTTGTGCATATATACCATAAAAGAACAGCTTGCACGTATAGATGGAATTCTTTCATTTTGAGTCACCAAGGTCTAATTTATTATTATTTGCATGGAAGTTAGCTGATACTGCCTTTTGCACGATGTATGAAGATAGGTATTCCCCAAATTCATTGTTTAGAACTATATTGCAACAAAAATGTTCAAATTTAAAGTATAAAATATTTCAAAGCCCTAAATATTATAAATGCTCATTTTGTTATAAAGAATTTATATTTTAATTATAAGTCAGTAATATTTTTTACTAAAAATTCTTCCACGATACTTTATTAAATTCAAAACATTAGTAGGTCCCACAGTTAGCTGAAATACATTAATTCATAACTCATTCATTTATCTGTCCGCTATTATGTGTAAGTGACGTTTTTAAGTGAAAAAAATTAAGATAGTGTTTGGCATATTAAAAAAAAAACTAGCCATCATTTATTTGGCATCTAGTATTTTAAAATTATTCATCCATTGTTAATACAGTGGCATTGTTAATAATTAGTAGCAGTAGAGCAAAGTACTAAGGCGTATGAGTTCTTAAGCCAGACTAAAGAATTTTAATGCAGGTTTTCCCCTTGCTAGAGATGAAATCTTGTTTCTGGTATCTCTGTGACTTACTTTTCTCATCTATACAATGGAGAAAAAAATGCCACCTATGTCCTCAGATTGTTGTCAAAATTAAATGAAGTAATGCATGGAAAATATTTGTTAAAGTATCTGGGACTCTTTGATTTTTCATGTATTCTAGAAATTATTATTCCTCCTGAATGGTAGGAATAATTAATCCTGAATCCTAAATACTGGGAATAATTATTGCTATTCCTGATTCCATGAGATGACTTTTAAATCAGAGTTTCAAGGGACTTGTCACAAATATCACAGCCAGTAAGTATCAGAGCTAGGAATTCAGTGCTGATCTGTCAGCTTCCAAATCTCAAACTTTGTTCCTATAATATCAAATGTTCACAAGACGTGTACCTATTAAAGCCACGTTTTTTCCTGCTTAAATGAAAATACTGAAACTCCTTTCCAGGTCTTTGTGAAATTCTGAAGAGTTTCTAACACGTGTAAAAGAGAATACAAAGGAAGGAATTGGGAAGTCTTATGTTCCTTTGGCCACTCTAAATTCTACTGCAAATCAAATGATCTATTTACCTTTTAATTTCACTTTCCATTCATCATCACACAATCAATCCAGTACTCTCTCACTTTTGTGTTATTTGCACTTTTTATTCCTTTTTTAAAAAGAATTTATGTGAGAGAGAGAGTGTGTTTGTGTGTGAGAGAGAGAGAGAGAGCCAGCACGCACGAGGGGGGAGCAGAGGGAGAGGAAGAAGCAGATTTCTGGGAGCATGATGTGGGGCTTGATCCAAGGGTCTTGGGATCATGACGTGAGCAAAAGGCACACTTTTAACCTGTTGAGCCACCTAGTAACCCCACACTTTTTATTCCTTTTGATACTTTTTATTCCTATCGAAACAAAATTTTCTAAGGTTCTTAGGAAAAAAAGGTACCCCAGGGTAGCTCAGTCAGTTAAGCATCTGCGTTTGGCTCAGGTCATGATCCCAGGGTCCTGGGATCCAGCCCTGCATCAGGCTTCCTGCTCAGCAAGGAGTCTGCCTCTCACTCTTCATCAGCTTCGCCCCCAGCTCATGCTCTCTCTCTCTCAAATAAATAAAATTAAAAAAAAATATTGGTCTTGGGACACGGCATGCACTCAGCCAGGAAAAAAAATAGAAATGACTTAAAAATAAATATTAGATATAATTATTTTTTAGGTTTTTAGGACATTTTTTATGAACCAATGTTATACGAACTGCCATTTAAAAAAAAATTGTTCCCCCTGAAACCTATTTTCTATCTTTCATATCTTTTCTGTGACATGCTCTATTATACATTTCCTGGTAATCATATGAAAACATTCTTAAGAAACCAATAAAATTTTTTTATAGATATTTTGTATGAAGTGAGAAAGATAATCTAAGAGCACATTGGATTAGTTTGTGTGTGTGTGTATGTGTGTGTGTTTAATCATCCTAAGTCCTTTTTCTGATAGCTGGCAAAGATAAAGATCTGGAGAAAGGGTAGCTTAATTCTTGTAACAGCTATGCAGTTTTCTAGTTGCTACATAGAAACACCTATGCTTCCCTGAAGGTATTAAGCATTCTGGATATTATGACAATAATATTTAGACTTCACAGCACTTGCTAATGAATTCTTTATAAATCAGCTTACTGTATCTAGTTAAGCTGAAGGATATGGTTTCATTGTGTTTGCAATAATAAATGAGAAGGGGAAACCTTATTTTCCTATTCTTTGAGAACTCCAGAATAATGTATTTCAAATTTAAAAGAAGAACATTTCTCAACAACTAACCACAATGAAATCACTACATGGGGCAGGGGGGAACAGAAAAGAGCCAGTGTGAATCTCTTATTTTTCTAAGCAAGAACAATGAAATATTTTTAAACCTATTTATCTTTATTAAATTAAAAAGGCACAGCTTTTTGGCAAAGATTTCCAAGGTCTTGTAAATTTCTCTGCTTCTTAAAGGAATCCAATACATAAGAGAATTATTTATTCATGTTTTTTGCTTCATCTTCTTTCAAAAAGCTGCAAGTTCAGGGAATACTGTTGTACTTCTTTCCAACTGCATATTGAAAAGGGCATTATACTAAAATATCACATAGACAGATTCTGCGCTCAGGAAAATGGATGATTGAGTTATACACTTTGCAGTGATTTTCAGCTAGCTGCTGGGGAGCTTATTTTCAAAATTTAATCTGAAAAATAACTGTTTGCTTGCTAGTGCAAAAATGCATTGATAATGTGCAAGAGGCACGCCCTTGATTCAAGATATCTATATTGTTTCCCTTTAGGAGAGTTTCAAAAATGTGTGTGTTTGTGTGCTCACATGTGTTTTTCTGAGGACAGTACAATATATAAGATGTGTAAGCTCATGGTGGGCAGGGGTGGGGTGGTGGGGTGGGTAGAACAATGAATCAAACATTCTGCTCCAGGAGCTAAAAGTTTAGTGAAACCACTATATGTATGTATCTAGAGAACACTCATTAAAGGCAGTCCACGAGCAATGCTCACTTACCCTGTAAGTTTATTTTACAGGAGAATAGAAGTGGCAAAGGATTCTACCTGGATTGAATCTCAGCTCTATTATTCACTATCTGGAAGAAATTGCCTTAACATCTCCAAGTATTAGTTTCCTTGTCTGTGCAATAAAATATTCATCTCTGTACAACAAGAATTTTCACAATGAAAATATTAATTTTGTTATTAATATATATGAAAAAAATAATTGTTTTAAAGATTTTATTTATTTGAGAGAAAGACAAAGAGAGAGAGCACAAGCAGGGTAAGCAGCAGAGGGAGAGAGAGAAGCAGACACCCCGCTGAGCAAAAAGCCTGTTGTGGAGCTCGATCCCAGGACCTGGGCAGATGCTTAACTGACTGAGCCACCCAAGAGCCCCTGAAGAGAATTTTTAAAAAATTTATTGCCAAGCTCTGCTGAGAGTTTTTCATGCACTGTATCTTTTTACAAATGACATATAGCATACACAGAGACAATAGAAATTCTAATTGTTCAACTCCATGAAATTTTACACATTGAAAACATCTGCGTAACATGCACCTAGATCAAGAAATTGAATATTACTGAAGACCCAGGAGCTCTCATGTGACACTTGCCTGTCACCTTATCACTAACCCTACTCCCTGCAAGGGTACCCATTATCTTGATTTCCAACACCATAAGTTAGTTCTTTCTGTTTTTGCAGTATGCATTTAAGTTGTGTCAATACCCTGGAATGTAAACATAGTTAATCCCTTTCACTTACCTTTAAGCACTGATAAAGTCGAAGGAGATGCATTTTCATGGAAGGTTATGGGAATGTTTCTTGGAAAACTGATTCACTGACAAGACTGTTGGATTGAAATTAACAAAACAAAACAGTGAACTTGTGTTTGAGTATGGTTGTTTCTTGCCAACACTAGAATTCGGAGAAATTTATGATCCCTGATTTTCTCCTTTCTTAAAGGAGATCATTGTAAGGATTAAGTAACATGTGGAAGAACTTCATAAACAATAAAGTGCTTTACAAATGTAAGACAGCAGCAGCAGCAGCAGTGGTAATATAAAGAAGGAAAAAATGAGAAGTAGCACTGGGCAAAGCTGGCGAGTAGGGCGTGTCCAGGAATGGCAAGAACTATATGATGAGGTTGCAGTTATAGGCGTGGATACATGGTAGAGAGATTAATTATGAGCAAGTAGATTAAAATGTCGTTTGGAAACATATGGAGTCAATCTCTTTTCAATATGGCTTGAAAAAAAAACATGAATATATAATGTAAAGTTACTCTTGTTTGCTTTTTTGGGGGAGCAGTGATTAAGACCACTTTTTGGAAATTTAGGTATAATGAACATTTTTGGGAATTTGAAACCAAGACTAATTTTAACTTTCTTTAGCTTCTGGCATTTAGAATGTGAAGGGTAGTATAATTCATATTAGTGAAAAGAGAGAACTCTGAACTGCTTTATTCCCTTTGAAGAGGCTAACATGAGAAAGAAAAGAAAGAAGAAAAGCTCATTCTACTAGTTCTTCTGTGGCCACTGAAATCCATGTAACTTGCTGATCAGGAGGTAGGTTTAATTCCATAGGACCACGGGTCTAGACCTGAAGTGTGTGTAAGAATCACTTTGGTGGCTTCTTAAAAGGCAACTTCTGGGCCCCATATGTTCAGAGACTCTAGATCATTATGCCTCTGAAGGAAAGTAAATGATCTAGACAGAGGTATTCCAGGAACTCCAGATCCTATCTTATTTTAGGGGACAAAGAACTGAAAAATTTGCCACTTGGGCCAAAAGTTGGGTGGGCAGGTGGACAAAAATGAAAGCCTGGTAGAGCTTGGGAACGGAGATGAGGGTGAAGAGAATGGATGTTGAAGTGAAACAGGAAAGAGCGTGCAAGGAAAGGTGTGGAACCCAAGAAGGGCAGCAAAACATGAAAATCACACAAGAGAGAGAAGTGTGTAGGGAAGAGATGCTTCAGAAGAATCGAATCAAAGGAGTCTAGGAAAGGCAGCATTCAGGAGACTATGGGGGCCAACTCTAGTACTGTAGTAAATGGCACTTGAGAAAAGTAAAAGAAATCTATAAGTCTTGTGATTTACGCAGCAGAAAATGATAGAAAAGTAAGATGCAGTCCAAAAGCATTGCATTGGCATTCATGCCTAGAGAATGCACTAGCACTGAGGCTGACCCAGGATTTGTGGGTGCATTCAGTAACAAACAAACATATGCAAAATATGAATATAAAATTAGGTATGCAAATGTATTTATTTAGGTATGCAAAGTTATTTATTCTAAATAAATTTATTTAGAATGAGAAAAAATGACAACAATTTAAAAAAATATAAAAGTTAAGAATCACGTCATTTAGAACAGTAACAATATAATAATAACCATAGCAATTGTCTAGCATAAATTGATAATACTCCTACTAATTTGTTTTACTTCTATATGTAGTTACCGTGCCAAATGACAGTTGTTTAATGTTGTTTATTCAAAGAACAGAAAAATAATATGTTCTTTCCTCCATCATTATTTATTGAATGATGATAATGATTACTATTGAAAATTTCAAGAAGCTTCTTTCAACTTCACTATGCCTTAGCAGTGATATTATGTCTCTACCTCCCTTCATAGTTCTTTGCTAGGAGAAGGTGAGTCCTTAGCCAGAGGAAAGTTCCAGAGACAACCAGGCCTTTAACCTCTTCGGTGCTGACACTTGGTGCTTCAGCAGCTCCATTTCTGCCAGGTCTACTGTGCTTTTCAGTGTTGAGGCTTTGGAGAGAGAATCCATGCATGGTGAGATGGTTATGAAACCAGGACCATAGCCTTCTCTCTACCTAAAGCAGGGAGCAGAGTGAAGTCTTTAGCCAACTTCTGCTGAGATTCAAGCATTTTGATGCTCCATGAAGTCTGTAAGGGGCTGGTTGTGATTGGCAGTGGGTGAATGCTGGCCTTCAACCTGGAAACCACTACCTGGGCTGGGTTGGACCCCAGCTGGGACAGCAGCTGTGTCCTCCCCACTTTCTTGGAGGACAACTCCCCATTCTGGGAAGAAGCTCATACAAGTGAAGTTTCCAGAAACTTAAGCTTCATTGCCTTCACAGGAATCTTTCCTCTGACTTAAACTCTAGATAAGAAAAGAATGGAAGTCAAAGTTGACTGGTTACTGCTTATATCTAGTCAGCCATTCAGTAAATTGAGTCTTGGTTTTCCAAAGTTGAAGTTTGGTATTTTCTAAAGAAAATATTGCTTTTAAGTACTGGTTGGAATCCCTGAGGGAGCAATCAGTGTGTCACATGTTCCCAAGCCTCAATAGTCCCCAGAGGCGACCTATTGTCTGGACTCCGCTCAGATAGGGAAGGGATATCAATGATTGGGTTATTCTGCCATACCAGGTGCCTTTCATTTATTTGTTTTTATTTTTTACAGAGAAAAAGAGAGAGAGTGAGAGTGCATGTGAGCAAGGGAGGGGCAGAGGGAGAGGGAAAGAGAGACTCCACACCAGGAAGGATCCCAGCTCGGGGCTTGATCAGACAACCCTGAGATCATGACCTGAGCCAAAATCAAGTATGGACACTTAACCAACTGAGCCATCCAGGCACCTCATGCCAGATGCCTTTTAGAAAACAGTGTTCAAATCCCTTTTCTAGGTATAAAGACTTAAAGAGTCTGTTCTGGTCCCAATAGAAATAAAATTTACACTACTGTTTACAAGTATTGACTAGCATAGACTCATGGAATAAAAACCTATTTATCACTATCATATCAAAAACTAAAAATAAAGATATACTTGCTGCCATCAAAAGCCAATATAATTTACTTCAAATTAAAGGCAGGCTAACTAAACTGTTACTCTGAATGGTGTGCACCATGTTCTCCCCCAACAAACACACACTTCATATAGTTAGCTGACAAGTAAAATGACATGTCTAAATGTCTTATAGTTGTATTGTATCACATTCCATTTTCTGAGAACTTTTAGAAAGTTGTTCCTCAACTTCGTGTTCTAAATTGTGGGTTATCATAATAACTACTAATGATTTGTTCCATTGATTCAATCACTTAAGGAAATCTGCCAGTAAAATGATGAGCATTTTTTAGGGGATAATCTATGGAATAATTGAAGTCTTTAGAAAAACTGACTGTGAATAATAATTCTAATGGTATTTGACTGACAGAAGGAACGCCTCATGATGAATTGGTGCAGGATCTAAAGCAATACTTACCATTAATCTGATTTTTTCCATCCTTACCAAAGTCAAAATAAAATTATATTGTTGGAAGGATGAATAATAGAGAAATAAAAGCTTAGATCTTTGAAAGGTATACTGTCGTTAAAGAAAAAAATATCCTGAAGTCTTGGATATTGCGGTCTTTGTATCTATGTTTCATGTGGTGACTGGATCTTTGATCAGTGGTCTTGCCAAAGAGTATCTGGGGGGGTGGGGGGTGGGGCGATGAGGAAACAGAAAGTTCAACAGGCACCTAATCACAGTCTTCATCAGCATCTGCCTCCCCAACCATCTAAAGCTGCCTTTCCCAAAGCCATATCTCCTCGAAATAAACACAAGACTTAGCTAAGTTTCATGTACTTGCTATGCAGATTTGGGATTAAGACCGGTCATCTAGCCCCTGCCTTCCAACTATATTCCCACCTTTCCTTCCACTAAGTGTCTACTGTATAGAAATTCTGACGTTACTACTGCTTTTCACTTATTTCCAGAAAAAAAAAGGAGTTTGTCATATTATATTATTTGAGTAGAAAGATAATAATTGAACTTTTCATTACTAATTATTAGAGATTTACAGAGACAGTTGCATTGTTCTATATCAAGATCGCTGTTATACAAGACTATGAATTCTCCCTGTTTGTCATACAACAATACCTTATACTTATAAAACTCAATAGGACTTACGTATTTTACATTTATCTTATTTTGATCTGTGTAAGAGCATAATGCATTATATGCACACAATTACCATTTCACAGATGAGAAGCTTTAAAGGTTAGAATGGTTAAGAAACACAGCTGACAGTGGCCAAATTTGTAGTCTTTGAACTCCAGGTGCAAGGTGCCATCACCACACTGAACTAATATGTCACTTCTCTTCTCTGATTTGACCATCCCAATTTTTTCCACTTAGGTTGTCTCTTAATCTTCATTTCTTGTTTTTATTTTTATTTATTTTTTCTTCCCTCATACCTATGACCTAGTTTATGTTTCAATTCTAAGAAAAACTTCTCAGAATCCAAGAAGATAAAGAGAAATCAAAATAAATAATTACAGTTTCCAAGCATATTGGTGATCTCATATAGGATATAAAAGAGTGTATTTCTTTAGGATATTTGTAGCTCTATCTTTGCAATAGACATTTCAGAATATTGAAGTCATGTCTCCGAGTTGCCCTTGTCTTTTCCAATGAAGTTACCCTCTCTCCCAGGAGCCATGCCCATTTTGTGAGCTGATTTAATGATGTTGGTATGAATAGTGTTGAAAGTGACACTGTGCCATCCTGTTGGTTGCAAAGAGGTCATCAAAAATATGGATGGTAAGGAGCAATCAATACATCTCTATTACACACAGATGGAAGGGAAGTGTTTAAGACAGCAGTTCTATCATCTAGAGGTGCTTATATATTCTCAAAGCAGATGTCTTTAAATGAGTCAATTTTTAATGGGGTTAAGGCCTTATTTTAAAAGTGTTTGGCCGGTCTATAACTTTTCCAAACACTGTTATGTCATTTCTCATTTGTGAAGTTCTTTCTCAGCATAAGCACCTAGAGTAACATCTATTTAAAAAAAAAAAGAAGAAAGAAAAGAAAAGAAAAAGAAAGAAATCTATTTTTTAAGAGAAGTTTGTAAGGTGAAAATTCAAATATGTTAAAGTTCGAATTAATACTTATCAATTAAAATAAAATATAGGTTTTCAAATATAGTAAGCAAGTTAATTAAAGAGCAGAAGTTTAAAAAAAAGCCTTTACATTCAGGAGTAATAGAAATAAATCCGTTCTGTAAGAGACTTAATAATTGGATAGGAGTGAAAAATGGGTTGGTAGGAATTGAGTATGGGTTCTTTCAAGCTGGATAATGACAATGCTGATGTGAAACTAACTCAAGCTTTTCTCCAGAGCTTGACACCCTAGCATTAATAGCCTCAGGGCCTCAGCTGTTCTTGCTGAGACTTACTATAGTTATCTGCCATACCTGAATCTCACTGGCATTCCACGACACTTCTATTTTAATATAGTAACGTTGATCCATTGACAGTAATTTTTCGCTCTGCGTTGAAAGACTTGTACTACCTATTACATATCAAATTGACCCGCCTTCATTTGATTTATACATTCTATACCTTACAATTTATTTTTTTCTTAACATTTTATTGGTGTATAATTGACATATAATTAACTGCATATATGTAAAGAATGTAACATTTATTTGATAAATGCTCACAGATGTATACCTATAAAATCAACATCATAATCAAGATAAGACAGGTCTATCACCTCCAAAAGATTACTATTCTCTTTTGAAATCCCTCCCTGCTTCTGTCTGTCAGAACACCACCTGTCCCTTAGCAATCACTAATCTATTTCTGTCATATGTTTGTTTGTGTGGTTTAGATGTTTACATAATCATATTTACTGTTTCTAGTCTAGATTTATTTCACTTAGAATTATTTTCAGTTTTGTTTGTGTTTATAAGTAGATAAACAATATATTCTTTTATATTTCTGAGTATGAATTTATCACATTTTTTAATCCATTAACCTGTTGACATTTGAACTTTCTCTGTTTGTTTGTTTGTTATTACATATAAAGCTGCTATGAAAATTCACATTCCACTCTCTGTAAGGACACATGCTTCCACTTTCTTGGATGAATATCTAGGAGTGGAATATCTAGATTATATGGAAGGTTTATGTTTATCAAATTTTTTAAATTATTTCTTTTAGAGAGAGAGAGTGCGGGAGCAGGGGGTAAGATCAGAGAGGGAGGGAAAGGGAGAGAGAGTCTCAAGCAGACTCTGTGCCAAGCATAAAGCCTGACTTGGGGCTCAATCTCACGACCCTGGGATCATAACCTGAGCCAAAACCAAGAGTTGGGCACTTAACTGATTGTAACAACCAGATGTCCCTGTATTTATCATTTTAGGAAATTGCCAAAGTCAGACCATTTTCCAAAGCGATTGCACTATTTTACATTCCCAACAGTAGTGTATGAGAGTTTCATTTGCTCTATATCTTTGCCAAAAGTTGATATAGTCAGTCTTTTTAATGGTAAACATTCTAATAGGTATGTTGTAATATCTCATTGTGGTTTTAATTTGCATTTCCCTAATGACTAGTGGTACTGAACATCTTTTCCTATGCTTATTTGCCATCCATGTACCATTATCAATGAAGTATCTACTTCAATATTTTTACCCTTGTGTTATTTATTTATAAAATATACATTTAATTTTAATTTTTAATTTTTTGTTTATTTGTTTCAAGTTTTTGTTTAAATTCATTAGTTCACATATAGGGTAATATTAGTTTCAGAATTTAGTGATTCATCACTTACATACAACACCCAGTAGTCATCATAACGAATGTCCACCTTAATACCCATTTAGCCCATCCCCTGCCCACCTCCCCTCCAGCAACCCTCAGTTTGTTCTCTATAGATAAGAGTCTATTTTATGGTTTGCCTCCCATTTTTTCCCCTTATATTCATCCGTTCTGTTTCTTTTTTTTTTTTTTATAAAGATTTTTATTTATTTATTCGACAGAGAGAGACAGCCAGCGAGAGAGGGAACACAAGCAGGGGGAGTGGGAGAGGAAGAAGCAGGCTCATAGCGGAAGAGCCTGATGTGGGACTCGATCCGGTAACACCAGGATCACGCCCTGAGCCGAAGGCAGACGATTAACCGCTGTGCCACCCAGGCGCCCCGCATCTGTTCTGTTTCTAAATTCCACATATGAGTGAAATCATATGGTATTTGTCTTTCTCTGACTGACTTATTTCACTTAGCATTATATACTCCATGTCATTGCTAATGGCAAGAGTTCATTATTTTTGATGGCCGAGTAATATTCCATTACACACACACACACACACACACACACATATATGTATATATATATATATATATATATATATACCACCTTTTCTTTATCCATTCATCAGTCAATGGACATTAGGCTCTTTGTTAATTTGGCTATTGATAATGCTGCAATAAACATCAGGATACGTATGAACCTTCAAATCAGTATTTTTTTATCCTTGGATAAATACTGTGTAATGCTATTGCTGGATCATAGGGGTAGTTCTATTTTTAACTTTTTCAGAAACCTCCATACCATTTTCCAGAGTGTCTGTACCAGTTAGCATTCCCACCAACAGTGCAAGAGGGTTCCCCTTTCTCCAAATCCTCACCAGCATCTCATGTTTCCAGTGTTGTTTGTTTTAGCCATTCTGACAGGTGTGAGGTGATATCTCATTGAAGTTTTGATTTCTATTTCTCTGATGGTGAGTGATGTTGAGCATCTTTCCATGTCTGTTAGCCATCTGGATGTCTTTTTTGAAAAATATCTATTCATGTCTTTGCCCATTCTTAACTGGATTATTTGTTTTTTGGATGTTAAGTTTGATAAATTCTTTATTGATGTTGGATACTGACCCTTCATTAGATATGTCATTTGCAAATATCATCCCTCATTCTGTAGTTGTCTTTTAGTTTTGTTAATTGTTTCCTTTGCTATGCAGAAGCTTTTTATCTTGATGTAGTCCCAATACTTTATTTTTGCTCCATTTCCCTTGCCTCAGGAGACATGTCTAGTAAGAAGTTGCTACAGCTGAGGTCAAAGAGGTTGCTGCCTGTGTTCTCCTCTAGGATTTTGATGGTTCCCTGTTTCACATTTAGGTCTTTTGTTGACTTTGAATTTATTTTTGTATATGGTGTAGGGAAGTGGTCCAGTTTCATTCTTTTGCTATCCAGTTTCCCCAACACTATTCATTCAAGAGACTTCTTCTTTCCACTGGATATTCTTTCCTGTTTTGTCAAAGATTAGTTGACCATATTGTTACGGGTCCATTTCTGGGTTTTCTATACTGTTCCATTGATTTCTGTTTTTGTGCCAGTACCATACTGTCTGGATGACTATAGCTTTGTAATATATCTTGAATGCCAGAATCGTGATGCCTTTGGCTTTGCTTGCCTTTTTCAAGACTACTTTGGCTACCCAGGGTATTTTGTGGTTTCATACAAATTTTAAGATTGTTTTTTCTAACTCTGTGAAAAATGCTGGTGGTGTTTTGATATGAATTGCATTAAATGTGTAGATTGCTTTGAGTAGTACAGACTTTTTAACAATATTTCTTCCAATCCATGTGCATGGAATGTTTTTCCATGTCTTTGTGTCATCTTCAATTTCTTTCATAAGTGTTTTATAATTTTCAGAGTATACCTCTTTTACCCAGGTATCTTATTTTTTTTGGTGCAATTGTAAATGGGATTGATTCCTTGATTTCTCTTTCTTGGTGTATAGAAATGCAATAGATTTATGTACATTGATTTTGTATCTTATGACTTTGCTGAATCTGTGTATCAATTTTTTTGTGGAATCTTCCAGGTTTTCTGCATGGAGTATCATGCCATCTGCAAATAGGGAAAGTTTGAGTTCTTCTTTGCTGATTTGGATACCTTTTATTTCTTTTTGCTGTCTGGTCGCTGAGGTTAGGACTTGCAGTATTATGTTAAATAACGATGGTGAGAGTGGACATCCTTGTTTTGTTCTTCACTAGATAAGAAAAGCTTTCAGTTTTTTCCCATTGAGGGTCATATAACTGTGAGTCTTTCATATATGGCCTTTATGATGTTGGGATATTTTCCCTATATCCCTATTTTTTGAGGGTTTTTATCAAGAATGGGTATTGTACTTTGTCAAATGCTTTTTCTGCAACTATTGAGAGTATCATCTGAGTCTTATCTATTCTTCTATTAATGTGGTGTATTGTGTTGATTGATTTGAAAATATTGAAGCACTTGAAACCCAGGAATAAATCCCACTTGATTGTGGTGAGTGGTTCTTTAAATATACTGTTTGATTTGATTTGCTAATTTTTTTTGAGAATTTTTGTATCCATGTTTATCAGGGTTATTGGCTTGTATTTCTCTTTTTTAGTAGGGTCTTTGTCTGGTTTTGGAATCAACATATGCTGGCCTTGTAGAATGAGTTTGGAAGTTTTCCTCCCATTTCTATTTTTGGAACAGTTGGAGAAGAATAAGTATTAATTCTTTAAGTATTTGGTAGAATTCCTCTGGGAAGCCATCAGGCCCTGGACTTTTGTTTGCTGGGGATTTTTGATTACTGATTCAATTTCTTCACTGGTTAGCTGTGTGTTTTCTATTTCTTCATGTTTCAGTTTTAGTAGTTTATATGTTTCTAGGAATTTATCATTTCTTCCAGATTACTCAATTTGTTGGCATATAGTTTTTCATAATAGTCTCTTATAATTGCTTGTATTTCTTCGGTGGTGTTGGTTGTGATTTGTCCTCTCTCTTTTGTGATTTTTATTTATTTGGGTCCTTTCTCTTTTTTATTTGATAAATCTGGCTAGGGGTTTTTCAATTTTATTAATTCTTTCAAAGAACCGGCTCCTGCCTTCATCGATCTGTTCTACTGGGTTTGTTTGTTTGTTTCTTTATCATTTATTTCTTCTCTAATCTTTATTATTTCCCTTCTTCTGTTAGCTTTATGCTTCATTTGTTACTTTTTTTTAGCTCTTTAAGTGTACAGTTCAGGTTGTGTATTTGAGATTTTTCTTGCTGCTTAAGGAAGGCCTGTACTGCTATATAATTCCCTCTTAGGATTGTCTTTGTTCATCCCAATGGTTTGGGATTGTTGTAAAAATTTATCATTCATTTCCATATATTTTTAAATTTCTTCTTAAAAGAAAGATTGCATTTATTTAATTTATTTTAGAGAGAGAGCGAGCATGGGGGTGAGTATGTGAATGAGCAGAGGGTGAGGGAGAGGGACAAGTAGACTCCTCACTGAGCCCAGAGGTGACGTGGGGCTTGATCTCATGACCCTGAGATCATGATCTGAGCTGAAATCAAGAGTCAGACATGTAATGTGAGCCACCCAGGTGCCCCTTATTTCTTCTTTAATTTCCTGGTTGACCCACTCATTTTTTAGTAGGATGTTCTTAACCTCCATGTATTTGTGGTCTTTCCAATATATATATATATATTTTTTTTTTTTTTCTTGTGGTTGACTTAAACTTTCATAGCATTATGGTTGGAAAATATACATGGTATGATCTCAGTCTTTTTGTACTTGTTGAGGACTGATTTGTGACCTAGTGTGTAATCTGTTCTGGAGAATGTCCCATTACTTGAAAAGAATGTGTATTCTGTTGCTTTAGGATGAAATGTTCTGAATATATCTGTTAAGTCCATCTGGTCCAGTGTGTCATTCAAAGCCACTATTTCCTTGTTTATTTTCTGCTAGGACAATTTGTCCATTAATGTAAGTGGGGTGGTAAGTCTCCTACTATTATTGTATTACTATCAATGAGTTCCTTTATGTTTTTGGGTGTTCCAAAGTTGGGAGCATAAGTATTTACAATTGTTAAATCTTCTTGTTGGATAGACCCCTTAATTATAACAGAGTGCTCTTCTTCATCTTTTGTTATAGTCTTTGGTTTAAACTCTAGTTTGCCTGATATAAGTATTGCTACTCCAGCTTTCCTTTGATGTTCATTAGCATGATAGAGTGATTTTCATCCCATCACTTTCTATCTGCATGTGTCTGTAGGTCTAAAATGAGTTGCTTGTAGGCAGCATACAGTTGGGTCTTGTTTTTTTAATCTAGTCTGACACCTTATGTCTTTTGATTGGAGGATTTAGTCCATTTTCATTCAGAGTAATTATTGGTAGATATGAACTTCAGAAACAAGAAACCTAACAGACTTTCCTAACACAGGGATAAAGATAGAGACCTAGACAAAATGCCAAGACAGAAGAATTTATCCCAAAAGAAAGAATGAGAGAGGGTCATATCCAGTATCTAATTGAAACAGATATAAGTAATATGACTGATCCAGAATTTAAAGCAACAGTCATAAGGATACTAGCTGGCCTGGAGAAAGCGTAGAAGACACCCTTACTGCAGAGGAAAAGACCTAAAAACTAGTCAGGGTGAAATGAAAAATGCAATAACTGAGATTCAAAACTGAATGTATGTAATGACTACAAGGGTGGAAGAAGCAGGGAACAAATAAGTTATATAGAAGATAGAATTATGAAAAAAAGAAGATGAAATTATGGAAAATAATGAAGCTGAAAAATAAGGAAAGAAAAATATTAGATCATGAATGCTAACTTAGGGAACTGAGAGACTCCATAAGGCGAAAGAACATTCATATCATCAAAGTCCCAGAAGAAGAGAGAGAAAAGGGGGCAGAGGTTTATTTGAGGAAATTATAGCTGAAAAACTCCCTAATCTGGGGAAGGAAATAGACATCCAAGTCCAGGAGGCACAGAGAACTCCCATCAAAATCAACAAAAGCAGGCCAACACCAAGACAAATTGTAGTTAAATTTGCAAAATATAGAGATAAGGGGGAAAAAAATCCTAAAAGCAGCAAGACAGAAGTCCTTAACTTACAAGGGAAGACAAATAAGGTTAGCAGCAGATCTTTTCACAGAAATTTGGCAAGCCAGAAGCTTGTGGCATGATATATTCAATGTGCTGAATGGGAAAAATCTGCACCAAGAAAGCTCTATACAGCAAGGCTATCATTCAGAGTAGAAGGAGAGATAAAGCATTTCCCAGACTAACAAAAACTAAAGAAGTCCATAACCACCAAACCAGCCCTGCAAGAAATATTAAAGAAATATTAAATTTTTGGGTGGGAAAGATATATCTATTTAAATATTTTGCTAATTTTTAAATTTGGGGTGTATATTTTCTTATTATTGAGTTGTAAGGATTCTTTATATATTCAGGATACAATACCTTTATCAGATTTATAATTTGCAAATATCTTCCACTAGCTTGTAGCTTGTTTTTTCATTCTCTTAATAGTTGTTTTCAAAAAGCATAAGTTCATTTTATTAATGTGCAGCTTTTAAATTTATTCTCTTATGGATCATGCATTTGGTGTTGTCACTGAGAAATATGTGGTCAAAAAAGATTTTCTAATCTGTTTCTTTCCTGTAGTTTTATGTTTCTTTATATATTTGGTTCTAATGCCAAATGGTGGTGTCAAATAAATATCAACATTTTTGCATATGAATATTTAATTGTTCTAGCATCATTTGTTGAAAACTGTTTGGGTTTTTTTGTTTTGTTTTGTTTTGTTGTTTTTTTATCCCAGAAATGTTTTTTTGTACTTTTGTCAATCATTTGTCCAAATTGGTGTGGGTATATTTTTGAACTTGCTGTTCTGTTTCATTGCTTTCTTTACCTTTGTGCCAATTCTAGTGTTCTGATTACTATAACTTTATGCTAAGTAGAATATATCCTATACATTCTATATACTATATAGTCTATATTATATACTATGCTATATATTCTCGTCTAGGTGTTTTGTTTTTTTGTTTTGTTTTGTTTTGTTTAATTTCTGCATGAATTTTTGAATTGGCTTAAAAAGTACTACCAAAATGCCTGGGTGAAATTTGACTAGAATTGTATTGAATTCATAGATCTACAGACAAATCTGGGGAAGAGTTAACAACAGTATTCTGACCCATGGATACCTCATATCTGTGTATTTACTAAGTATTTTAAATGTTCTCAGCAGTATTTTGCAGTTTTCAGAGTACAAGTCTTACATAATTTTGTTAGATTTATCACCAAGTATTTCATATTTTCAATGCCATTTTAAATCACATTGTTTTCTTTATTTCAACTTCTGATCAACTATTGCTGGTATATAAAAATGTGGTTATTTGTATCGGTCTTGTGTCCTTCAGCCTCATTAAATTCAATTATTAGTCCTAGGGCCTTTTGTGAAGATTTTGTTAGATGGATGATCATGAATGCTAAAAATAAAAACAGTTTATTTCCTCCTTTTAATTTCCTGTCCAATTGAATGGTCTAGAATGGTCAGCACAATGCTGAATAGATGTGCTGAGAATGGACATCCTTAACCTTTTAGGAGGAAAACACAGGGTCCTTCCTTGATAATAGCTGTAGGATCTTTTATTGATGTCTTTTTTCAAGTGGAGGAAATTCCCTTCTTTTTTCATATCTCAAGAACTTTTTATACAGAATGAATATTGAATTTTGTCCATTTTTTTCATGTATTGCGATGACAATATATTTTTTGCTTTTTTAGTCTCTTTATATGGCAAATCAAATCAATTTGTTGATTTTTAAAATGTTAAACTAACCTGCAGTCTTGAAGTAAACTAACTGGTCATGATGTGCTTTCTTCTTTTTATGTAGTTGCCCTTGAGTTGATAAAGTTTTGTTAAGAATTTTTACATCTGTGTTCAGAAGTATAATGTAGTTGCCTTTTCTTGCAATGTCTTTGTCTGGTGTTGGTCTTAGAGCAATGCTGGCACTGTATAATGAGTTGGGTAGTTTTATATCTTCATCAGTTTTCTGGAAACTTTTGGTAGAATTCCATAATTAAGATTTGGGGCTGGAATTTTCTTGGTGGAAATATTTTTAACTACAAACTTAATTCATTTGGTAGATACAGAGCTATTATAGACTGTATCCATTTCAAGGCTGTAGCCATTTCATTATCTCCCAAAATTGTTCATAATCTTCATTATCCTCTTAATATGTGCATAATCTGTGATCATATCACCTTTCTATTCTTTATATAGGTAATTTGTCTTCTTTCCCTTTTTTTCCTGATCAGTCTGGCTAGTGATTATTGGTCTTTTTAGACAGACATCATTCAGCTGCTCGTGATTTATTATTATTTTTAAAATCTAATTTGATATTTTCCACTTTTTGTGAACGTATTTTTTATGACTTCAATTTTTAAAAATTTGTTAAGGTGTGTTTATGGCCCAGAATGTGGTTTACTTTTGTGAATGTCTGATGTGAGCTTGAGAAGAACGTTCTTTCTGCTGTTGTTGGGTGGAATATCTTTAAATGTCTGTTAGATCATGTTGGTTGATGGTGTTGTTGAGTTCCTTTTTATCCTTGCAGATTTTCTGTTAAGTAGTTCTATCAATTGAAGAAAGAAAGTTACTGAAGTCACCAATATAATTGTGGATTTCTCTATTTCCTCTTGCAGTTCTACCAGTTTTCACTTTACATATTTTTTAGGTACATAAACATTTAGGATCACCAGATGTTCTTGGAAGACTGAAATTTTGTTATTATGCAATTTCCTTCTTTACTCTTGATAATTTCCTTTGCACTGAAGTCACATTTAGCTGATACTAATATTATTACTTCTGCTTTTATATAAAAACTAATGTTTGTATGATATCTCTCTTTCTATTTTTTACTTTTAACCTACCTATGCTATGTCTTTATATTTGAAATGAGTTTCTTAAAGACAGCATATAGTTGGATCATTTAAAAAAAAATATATATATATATATATATATATGGGGGAATGAACCATGAGAGACTGTGGACTCTAGGAAACAAACTGAGGGCTTCAGAGGGGAGGGGGTGGGGGATTGGGATAGGCTGGTGATGGGTATTAAGGAGGGCACATATTGCATGAAGCACTGGGTGTTATATGCAAATAATGAATCATGGAACATTGCATCAAAAACTGGGGATGTACTGTATGGTGACTAATATAACAAAATAAAAATTATAAAATAAATAAAATAAAAATAAAAGATATACTCTAGATTTTTTTTTTTAAAGATTTTATTTATTTATTCGACAGGATAGAGACAGCCAGCGAGAGAGGGAACACAAGCAGGGGGAGTGGGAGAGGAAGAAGCAGGCTCATAGCGGAGGAGCCTGATGTGGGGCTCGATCCCAGAACGCCAGGATCACGCCCTGAGCTGAAGGCAGACGCTTAACCGCTGTGCCACCCAGGCGCCCCTCTAGATATTTTTAATTGGCATATTTAGACTATTTTTATGTAAAGTAATTATTGATATATTAGGGATTATTTCACCATTTTATTATTTGTTTCTGTCTGTTCCACCTGTTCCACTGAAACACTTCTGTGATAGCTGTTTTAAAATCTTTGTTAGAGAAGGGCACCTGGGTGGCTCAGTCAGTTAAGTGTCTGCCTTGGGCTCAGATCATAATCCCAGGGTCCTGGAATTGAGCCCCGAGTGGGGCTCCCTGCTCAGCTTCTCTCTCTTCTTCTGCCCCTTCTCCCCATTCATGCTCTGTCTCCCTCTCTCTCTCCCGCTCTCAAATAAATAAATAAATAAAATTTTTTAAAAAATAAAATCTTGGTCAGAGAATCCCAACATCAGAGTCATCTTGTGTATGATGTTTTTGATGATATATGATAGTATCAATCAGATATCAATCATGACTGTTATCTGATTGGCTGATAACTAATCAATAGTTTGTGTCTGTTGATTGTCTTCCTTTATTCAAATTATGATTGTCCTGGTTCTTTGTATAATGAGTGATTTCAGTTGCATCTTATTTTGAATATTATATTCTGAGAAAGTACATTTTATTTAAATATATATATATTTTTTTGGCAGGCAGTCACCTTGTTTAGGTTTAATGCATATAAGTTCTAGCTCCCTTTAATAAGCTGTGGTTCCAATGAAAATTTAGTTTTCAGAGCCCTTGCAGTACTTTTCTGGTCTGCCCCATTTGTGTGATACAAGGAGACCACTCTGAGAATGTGGGTGTTATTCTACACAGTAGTTCAGTTTTCAAGCCTTTCAGTATGTTGATTCTAGTCAATTTCACTTTTAGGTCTGACAGGGATCTGCCCAAGACTTCCTTTGCATGTTTAAAGAATCACTTTCTTTAATTCCCTTCTTTCTGGGATCCTATTTCCAATGCCTCATTAGGGTAAGGATGGTTGCATCTTACCATCACTGGGCTGCAACTGGAAATCTAGACTTCCTACACAGTCTCTGCTGACACTACACCAGAGAGGAAGAGGAATGCTATCTGGGCCATCTGGCACCACTGCCCTCCATTGACACTGTCGTGGTGGAAGGGTGATCATCTACAGTATTTGGCTGGAGTCAGATAGATATTGTTAAAAAGATTTTGGTACTGCTAGACTGTCCCCTTTCCCAGTCCTTTGCCTGAAGAGAATAGGTTTTCCTTGGAACTCTTTTTATTTGTGGCTCCTGGTGGTTCAGAGTTGCAGGCATGTCTACCAGTCAACCCATTAGATAACCAAAAACTGAAAATGCTTGGATTTGTTCCTCAAGTCTTCAAGTCCCTAGTCAGTCCAACTTTCTCTTCCTACTTTTCAGAATCCTCTTTCATAATCCTCAAATTATCTGTGGTAGTACGTTTTCATTTAGTGAGGAGAAGCAGGGAAAAGATTTACACTATCCTGTCACTAAAATAGATCTTTTTTTAAAAAAAATCAAGTATATATTATATGGAATTTC
Organism: Ursus maritimus; assembly: GCF_017311325.1. Taxonomy (NCBI): domain Eukaryota; kingdom Metazoa; phylum Chordata; class Mammalia; order Carnivora; family Ursidae; genus Ursus; species Ursus maritimus. The sequence continues at coordinate 31,589,131 of NW_024427107.1, read as the reverse complement.
CTATCTGTGGAAGTCACTTTGTGAAATAATAATTATTTATACAAGAATGGAAGAAATCATTAGTGTTTGTATGCTCATTCCTTCTTACCTCTGTCCACCAATGTAAGCTGTTCAAGGAAAGTGCAGAAAGTAGAGTAAATATTGTGGCAGAGATATGGTTCCCAATTCAGAAGTCATCATTCAATTACTGTAGGACTTTAGGAAAATTATTTAGCTTCTCATTCTCAGTTTCTTTATTTCCAAAAGAAAAATGGAAATGACATTATTTTGTATTCCTCTACATTTTCTGCATCTCTTATACTTTTTCTCAGCCAATCAGAATAGCTACATGTTCCTTGCTTTAGAGATGATTAATCTTATTTAGTCCAATAAGGCATTGAGGCTCCCTTCAAATCTTCTGCTCAAGGCTTCTGAGAAAGAAAAGCCAGTCTTTTTCTGGCTGGATGTGATCAAGGAACATGTGAACCCAGCTGCCTCTTTCAATCATTCTGCAGTTACGAGGTGAGCCAGACTTAGGAAAAAATCTATACCATGAACAAAAAATAGAAAGAACATAGACCATCAAGAACATCGATGAAGTACTGAATCGAATAACTCAAAGCCTGTCCTTTTTCTGGAATCTTCAAATGTGATATGCTGTTTTTAGAATTTTTTAAAGATTTCATTTATTTATTTATTTATTTATTTATTTGAGAGAGAGCAAGAGAGACCACAGAGGGTGAGGAAGAGGGAGAAGCAGACTCACCACTGAGCAGGGGGCCTGATGTGGGGCTAAATTCCAGGACCCTGGGATCATGACCTGAGCCGAAGGCAGATGCTTAACTGACTGAGGCACCTAGGCACCCCAGTTTTTTAAAATTAAGGCATTTGGAGTTGAATGGTGTAACTTGAAATATCCTGACTAATGTAGAAAATAATAATAAACCTGCCATATAGTATAGTGAAAATTAAATGAAAGAATGAATGTTGAATGCAGAGTAGAACTTCAGGCACATAGAAGGAGTTCAGTAACTGGTGTTGATTATTTCAGATCTTTTGGAGAATGAGAATGGAGTGAAGGAGTTTAATCTCTTATGGAACATGACGATTCAAGTTTTTGAAAAGAAGGGTATATTACTATAATAGCTATTTCCCTTTCTTTGTACTATCAATAAAACATTTGAATATTAAACCTGACAGGTATAGCTTTAAAGGACTCTAAGAGAGAGGCTTCCCAATTCCCATGGTTTCATTTCAAACTGGTTTTTTTTGTTGTTGCTGTTGAGGTTCACTGAAAGCCTCTTAACTTATAATTTTTTAGTTGAGGATTGTTACTTATCCATCAATTTTGTTTAAAAAATAAGCATTTTATCGTCTAGGAATTGTTGCTTTCAAATTTATCACTATTGAGAAACTATAGAAAACAATGAAATATTATTATAGAAAATACAGTAAATATATATGTCATGTATATTATCACATTCAGGTCACATGATCTAAAAAGAAACATTAATAAACCTGGATGCACCAAAAAAACTTTTAATGTATACAGCTAGATTTATACATTCTGTTTCTTCAGACATAGATTGCTCATAAATGCTTATTCTTTACCAGATGTAGACCAGTATATTGTTGAAAGTTCATGTAATATGTCCATGTTTTTCTTACATATCTTTGTTATGATGAGACATTAAAACAATGGCTGGGTCCAGAGATATAGCTGAATTTGCAATGAGCCAAGATGTTCAAAGTTACCACAATCATTGGTCCCAGAATTTCTGAAACATTTCAATTCAGAATTTAACTGTCTCTGAATATAACTTTTCAATGTCTATATTACCATCATACATATTACCAATACATTTATACATTTGTACAAGCAACTCTGGGACTTAATCAGTACTTGTTGAATATTTTGACTTTCTAAGGCAAAAATTACTTTTAGAACAGAAATATATTGAAGTTTAAAAAGTTACTTGAAGAAGATGCAAACATTAAAATTATCATGGTGTTAAATTATGTGTTTAGTTGTATAGGACTAATTTTATATAAACCATTTCTACTTTAGCAAGATTGTAAGACAAAACCAATAGTCCTTCTGGATTTGATTCATAGGTTATTATGCAGGAAGATATTAAAATTTGGAGATATATGACTACTAAAAGTATAGAAATGAATATTATCTTTTTAATGTCATCAGTGTCATTGGTTTCACTCAGTATTTCCCATTTTGGCTTGCAAAATTCTATTACAATATGTTTTAGGACATCTAGAGGTATGAATGGAGTCAAAATTCTATCTTCAAGAACTCAGGTGTTTTATCATATGAAGAACATCTGCTAAGCCAGCTGTTGTTACCGTTTAAGTTCAAGCTGTTGCCAAGAAGCATTTTCCCCCAACCGTTTTATTTGTTCATTTGGGGAGAATAATCTGGGACTCAGTGCCAAGGCTAGATGTGATTATTATGGTGAAGAGTGATTTGGTGGGCCTCTAGTGGGCCATCATATCTTTGCAAATCGAATGGTCTGAATTGCTGCCAGGACGTATTGGAGTGTGGTTGATAGATATACTGAATGGCACTGTTAACAGTGATGGTGAAATATTTTGCTTTAGTGAAGGTGATTGTGAACTCTGCACTGAGACCTGCTGTAAGTGTAGTCATTTAACCAGAACGAAGTACCTGTTATGCCCTGGACTCAGGTAATAGAGCCAAGAGTCTGACCTATGCAGTCAAAATGAATTGCAAGTTGAGCATGAGACTCAGTTAATTTTGGCAGTGTAGAGAAACACCCACATTATCTAGGTCAGCTGTCTACATTTTCTTTTCTCTGGATAATTGCTAAACTCCACTTTCTATAAACAGAAGAAAAGATTTCAGATATGACAGTAGTTTGATTTAGTTGTAAAGATTAAATAGATGTTCAAATATCAATGAGAATTATCTCCAATTATTCAGCAAGAGAGTGAGGTCAAAAACATAGAATTATTTCTCTTGTACTTTGTCTCACAAATACACTTCTAATTAGAGAAAAGCAGTGATTTGTATGGTCTTCATGTATATTTGCCTCAGGCAGTCTCAAACCTCTGAATTGACCTGTCCATCAAGAGAAAAGAAAGCTGAACTGATGTTAAACACGTTATGCTCAACTTTTTCAACTGTGATACAGGGATGATTTCACCAAGGAGAAGAAAAACAGTAAATGCTTTTTACAAATGCTTTTACATTGTGCTAGCTAGGGAGCAAAGAAGCCAGCCACAAGGTAAAATGACCTGTGTGTCAATGATTTTGCAGAAATACCTACTTAAAATGTTTACATGGATATGTGTAGAGTTAAATGCCTTACTTTTTAAGACAAAGGAAATACATTTCACACTCCTGTGTCTATGTCTGTAAGACATCCCAGGAGCACAGGTTTGCTCTTCTCTGGCATGAGGTCAGCTTCTCTGGAAAGGTTAGAAACACTGAAGTACAGCCAGGTGCTATGATTTAGACATATCGGAGAATACATTATTTGTGTTCGGTTTCAGTTTGGGCAGAGAGCAACTTTAATTGTTTAGCAACTTTAGTATGAGTATTGAATTATTCAAAAATTAAAAGACTTAGTAAAAGGTCTTGATAAAAGAATTGATAAATTGCCAATTTTTATCCTTAAAGAGAATAGTGCCATCAAAGAGGCAGTACCTGGGGCGCCTGGGTGGCTCAGTCATTAAGCGTCTGCCTTTGGCTTAGGGCGTGATCCCGGGGTTCTGGGATCGATCCCCGCATCAGGCTCCTCCACTGGGAGCCTGCTTCTTCCTCTCCCACTCCCCCTGCTTGTGTTCCCTCTCTCACTGGCTGTCTGTCTCTCTGTCAAATAAATAAATAAAACCTTAAAAAAAAAAAAAAGGCAGTCCCTAATTCTTTGGAAACACTGGGATAAGTCTTTACCGTCCCCATGCACAAGAATTGCCACTTCACCAGGATCTGCTTTTCCTAGACATTCTACCTTTCTGATGACGATGTCTCCTTCCTGTTCCCCTCTTTCACACCTTTAATTCACCAAATCATCCTCATTCTATCTCAAAACATGAAAACTTCTTGTCTTCAACTTGCCTGGGACCAGATTTAAGAAAGTTTTTAGATGTCCACTCAGGAATTTGGAATTACTTTTATGTGCAAGGGAACAATAAAAGATTTTTTGCCCAAGGATTAAGTAGGTAGATTCTGTCCTCAGACTGAATTATATCAACTAGAATGTATATTCTTTATATAGCAAAATCTGCCACAGAAAATTCAAAACCTTTTTTCAAACTGGCTTCTAGAACCTTGGTAAAGTGTGTAAAGATGGACTAAGTGAGCCCTGGAATGCTTCCCAGTTAGAACCAGTCATTTTGGAAAATGATGGGAAAGGGGGAGAAAAAGAGGATGCAGCAAAGCATTAGCACACTGTGCCTTGCCAAGTGTCTTCACTTGCCAAGAGACTTCTTTGACCTGGTGAAATGAAAAACCACAGGAAATGGAAGGAGGCTGAGGAGCTGCTGTGAGCTGTTCTACTCTGTCCACCTCCTCCACCTAGCACAGAAGTTGAGCTCCAAGTGAACAGGCCTGGGCATCTGGGAAAGATTTAGCCTCAGTTGGTAAGAAGCAGGGGTTTGAGTGCCACGGTGAGGTTTTAAGGCATTTCGACACAGTCAATTGCTATGTTCCCTCCTATTGCCAACCCAAGATGAAAAGGGGCTCAGGGCCTGGGGTAGGTAACCTGGCGCCAACAAATGTGTGTCCATATCAGCAGCAGAATGCATGGATGCTTCGGGATGGCCTGTGCACTTGTGTAGACAAAGTTAAAGCAGTCATGCAAAAAGTCGATAATCCAAATTTCCCTATAGCCCAAGAATTTCCTCCATATTTTTGAACCAGAGAAAAAAGAATATGGGAAGACCGGGTACAGAATGTATTTTCTATTTATCAGCACATTAAATATTCTACTTTATTTTTATGAGTATAAATAAGACCCTTTATTTTCTAGATATAGGAATATTGAAAGATACATTGTATTCATTGAAATGGTAGAAAATGAATATGTTTTAAATTACGTGGATAGTTTAAATTAGCTATCTCCTGTATCTAAATAACTGACACTGGAAGTTCTCCAAAACAATTTGAAATGTCTTCAATTTTCTACTGTGCTTCTAACTTCTTTTTATAAATTTTTTAAAATATAAGACTGATGAATCACTGAACTCTGAAACTAGTAAGACACTATATGTCAATTAATTGAACTTAAATATATTACTTTAAACTAATATTTTGGGAAGTATCTATTATACTTACATTTGAAGTCCCCTAATTTGAGCCAAAACACAGATTTAAAAAGTACAGGGCATTAGTTCTGAACAACGCATTTTTATTGGACTGTTTTCATGGCAGCCTTCACCACCACCCCCACCATTCCTGCTTTTTTAAAGCTTAAGAGGCTAATCTAGGGACACAGAAATAAATAATTTCTCTCCACCCATGGAGTGAGAGAGTATAGGTAAAATTTAAAGACATTTTAATATAAAGATGTCTTAGAGATACAGAGCAAAACCAGGGCATCGGTGACAATTTGAATACAGAGTTTTTAGTTTTTTTATGTCTTAAGGTATTTGGAAAGTCAAGTCAGCCAGATGTGATAGGTTGCCTATTAGGAATAAGAAGAAGTAATTGGCAGGAATGATTTCATAAATGTTTCCTTACACAATGGGATGAAGTCTGCTGCTGCTATACTTTTAGGTAAAGGACACAGAAAAATGGATTATTTGGGAATAGGGAGAGAGAAAAAACAGCAGTTCTGATTTGGGCATATTGACTTTACATTATATATAAGATTATCCAATAAATGATATCCAACCTACTTTGGATAAGTAGGTCTGAGGCTTTAAGGGAATGTCCTGATCTATGATGTAACTTTAGAGTCTGCTAGAGCTAGAGTTAATTGAGAAAAAGTACTAGTACTAAGACTTGAAGAACTTCCATAATTAATGTCTGATAACTGGAAGAAAGAGCCATTTGGAATGAGAGAGTAGGTAGCCACAGAGGTAAGACTTTAACCAAAACAGTGTATCTTTATAGAAACCAAGAAGAGAAGATTTTTCACCAAGGATATCATTAACAGTGTAAGAAGTTCCTGAGGGCTTATGAGCAAGGCTGAAAAAATGACCTTGGTATTTAGCAATATGTAAGGCATTGGTGACTTCACCAAAATCTGCTTTGTGAAGTGATGCGGGCAGATGTCGTATCAGTATTGGTTATGAAATATAAAGAGTCGAATAAAATGAAGGCAACTTTTTCAAGATCATGGGCTCAAAAGGGTAGTGCTGTAAAAAAAAAAGAAGATAAAGCGATAGCCAGAGAAGATGAAGGGTTGGAAGGAAGGGACACTTTTCCATTTATCTTGTTTTTATGTGAAAAACTTGAAAAAACATAAAGTTTGATTTTATAAAATATCTAGTAAAGTCTCATAAAGCATGTAAGAGAGGGAAAGATAGTGAAGAATGGAAATTCCTGTAAATTGGGAGGTGTGGGATCAAAAACATAAATTAGGCAAAATCAAAGAAAGAGTGCTTGTTCTAATTATTATGATTTTGTGTTTAAATTTTCAGCCTGAAGAAGCCTAGAGAAACATAGGGAAAACTTTATTTTTAGAGATGATTTTATTTTTATTTTTTCTTATTTCCCTGAGTTTAGATATTGTGTTCATGGAACCGTACTGATAGAGAGAAAAGACCATGCCATTTAATCCAGTTGCTTTCAAATGCCACCACTGCAATTTAGCTAGTCACACAGTGTCTCATAAATTACCCCATTTCTTTGAGCCTCAGTTTTCTCATCTTAAATTCAAGATAATTCCATTATGTTAGAAGCTTTAAGCCAGGGACAATTGAAATAACAGTATTCAAAACTTAATGGTGTGTTTCTCACATTGTATGCATTCAAATAATCTTAATTCCATTCTTCCTTTAGTTTGATGAAAAATTAAAATTTTAGTTTCAGGGTTGAAGTTAGAACATAAGCTCTATACATAGCCTTAGAGATTGGCTTGTGTCTTGTCTTGACAACCATGAAGTCTTCTACGGCAGGGTCCTTTCTCATTTTACCAAAGGAGGAACTGTAGTTTTGGCAATATCACCTTAGGTACTTACACTGTCATTGAAGGGTGTTCTTCGATGGCCAACTCTATGAATCCCTCTTTCAGATAATGAATGACCAAGCAAGCAATGGTAGATCTATTGAAAAGTGAGAAGAAGGAAATAAGTTTTGAAAAAGAATGTGGTATCTTGACAAGAATTAATGTTTGCTCTTTGGAGATGGAGATAATGAGCTCCATCCTCACTTATATTCTTGGTAGGCAAAGCACTAGTGTTTTTATTTTCTGGAAATTTGAAGAAACTGTTTTTTGAATCTTCTGCAAAAGAAAATGTCTCATAATTAACCACACACTTCTTCCAATGCAAAAGCAAGAAAGCGCTTCAAAACACACAGTGTTTAGAGAAATAGAGCTGGGCGAAACATACTAAAGCAATTCTGGATTTTTCTAGGTCTTGGAAATAAATTAGCATTGTACAAGTGAGGCATGTGGAATTTTGTTTTTTTTCTGGGCAAATATTCAGGAAGAGTTATAAAGAATAATTTACCTTTATTTTCCCCATCAACATCCCTGTGACTAGGATAAATTAAACAAGAAGCATAGTTCATATTTTATTGGCCTATACTTCTCTCTTTAAGGTTAGGTTTTCCATTCCCTAGTCATTTACTTTATTCCATCTAGTTCTCTGTATATGTATGTTTAGTTTAAAGATTGCTCTGTATTTATTTCCTTGTACAGCGTGTCAGCCTTAGGACCGAGAATATCTACCACCTATTTATCTATCTATCTATCTCATCTATTATCTCAAGTAATGTTTGTAATTTAAATAAAAACTTAAGTAAATGTTAGTAACTCTTTTTGTAGAAACAATTTACTACTATTACCAAATTCTTAATAACGTTTTAGTCATTGTTCATTTATTGATCAACCTACACTAAAATTACATGAGATTATTGAGAAAGGGAATGTTTTCATTTGAAAGATTGATAAGTATCTCTATAGATCAGCATTTCCTAATAGATCTTCCTAATAAGTATACATAAACACAATGAGAATACATGGAGAAATAAATTCTGAAAATGCTTGGTGACATGAAGGAAAATTAGATTCCTAAATACATAACTTTACTGAGTTCTTGGTCTTCTTAGTGCTGAATGAAACATTCTATAAACATCTATGACCAAAGGATCTTTCTATACAAGGCTTTTGTAGGACAGGTTTTGGAAGAAATTGGTTATCAAGTATTGAAACCTATCTCTTCACAATTCCATCTTTTAAAGTATATAATGTCATAGTACTGATCTGCTCTTAAATATTAATATGTGACTTTTGTGACATGGTTTCTTCATTTGTAAAATTAGGGGCTTGAGGAGATGAAATCTAAGATTTCTGTTTTTAAAAAGATTTATTCATTTATTTTAGAGAGAGAGAGAGAGTGAGTGAGGGAGGGAGAGTGTGAGTAGAGGGACGGGCATGGGGAGAGAATCTTCAAGCAAACTCCTGGTTGAGCACGAAGCCCAACTCAGGGCTCCATCTCATGACCCATGAGATCACGACCAGTGAGATCATGACCTGAGCTGAAACCAAGAGTCAGACACTCCTGTGTCCTTTTTGTCACAGATATTTTATGATTATATAATTTTATATTACAGATCATCATGATAAATTCATGCTGCAATGTTAAGGATGAATAGTTCATTTTCCTCTGGTACACTCCATTTTACAAGAAAAATTGTGTAAGTTACAATTTTTAATCCAAATAAAACTAATAACAATTTTCTGTCCAGAAAGACAAACACAACCTTCATTCTGCCAAGATGTACTTTTCACCAAGACTTTGCTCCTCCATATTGCTCTATAGGCCTATCCTATTGTAATACATGTCTGTATGCAAATTACTGAATCTGGAATGGAGCTAGAGAGCCTTTTACTTTATTTATTTACACTCTACAATGGATATAGTAATGTACCCAAATAAAAGGTTTATGCAACCACAAGCGAAAGTTATGGCAGAAAGAGCACTGACCAGGTCTCAGTGTTACTAAAGATAATTAATTTAACAACTTTGAGTCTTAAATTTCATCACTGTAAAATGAGAGAATAAATCGCTATCTTTTCAGTCTTATAGTAGAGTGACTATACAGTTTATCATCCAAATCCAAACACTATTTATTTATTTATACAATGAAACAACTAAGCAGCAGCATTATTCAACCTTAAAAAACATGTGAACTCTCTAATATTATGGCTCAGTCAGTAGAGATTGCAACTCTTGATTCGGGGATAGTAAGTTTGAGCCCATGTTAAGTGTAAAGATTACTTAAAAGTAGTAAAATTTAAAAAAAATAATTAAATGCACCAAGACTACCACAGTTAGATTTTTAACATATTTCAGATTTTGTGTAAAAACAAGATCACAAATCTAAAAATAAATTTTCTATTAGATGCTGAATTTGGATCCTTGATTTGTAAAATCTGATTTTTCACTAGTAAGATATACATACCTAGGGATATAGAATGCTTGTGCTTAGTAATCAAAGCACTGTGTTCCCAGACCATATTAGAAGCACATGGATCATTCAAAAATATCCAATTCCTTTTTTTCTTTTTAAATTCTTAATCAAAACATTTTCAAAAAATAACAAATACTTATAGACCTTCAATTTGGTCCCAGAACTGTTAAAATACAGACTAGAAAGTTGCAAGATTGCTGATTATTAGGTCAGTGCTCTGAGTGCTTTAATGGCTGGCTAATTACTAGAGCCAACTCCCTATGTGGTGATGGGGATACAAATGTTATTTCAAATATAAGGGAACCTGTCTTTGGCTTTGTACCATAGCTGAGCAAACAAATTATATGTTCACTACTTTTCAAGGTTCTTTTCTCCAGATTAAGCTATATTTCAAAATTTATGGATATGTGCCCATCTCTAGAAACATTTAGGATATTTGTTATTCTATCTTTTATTGCTTTAACAGAAAATATTTTATCCAATATTAGCTTCTATTGGCCTGTAGTAGACATGTCTACAATAGATATATCCATATTTATTTACTTATTTTATTTTGTTTTATCTTTTTAAAGGTTTTTTTTTATTTATTTGACAGAGAGAGACAGTGAGAGAGGGAACACAAGCATGGGAAGGGTGAAAGGGAGAAGCAGGCTTCCCACTGAGCAGGGAGCCCAATGTGGGGCTCGATCCTAGGACCCTGGGATCATGACCTGAGCCGAAGGCAGACCGTTAACGGCTGAACCACCCAGGCACCCCGATATATCCATATTTAAACCCTGAAGAACAGCATAGTTGCCTTTCCAATTTAAACTGCCTATAGTCTTTTCTGAATTATGAAGAAAGTAGGAGATCTGGTCTGAATTACTATGCAAGATGAAAATGTTAAATATTTGGTCTCCCATATTATAGCCATGCATTCCCAAAATAAGATATTTGACACAAACCTTATATTTGAAATGAACCTTACATATTTGATGTAAAACTCTCTAAGCTGTTTGACAGCATTAAAGTGGCATCCCAGACACATACATTTCTTTTGTTTTTCACATTCACTTAAACTTATCGCCCAAACAGGAACTATTTATTGCATGGGGGTGAGAATACTATGAACACACAGATCAGTGCTGAGATTGTGAAATCCATTTCATCATTGTTTACTCTAGCAATCTAACCAAAGTCATTCTTCAACAAATCGTATTAATCTAGATATGAACCTCAGCCCCTGCAGTAAGCTATTTGCGATTAATTTACGCAGCTACTCAGTTTCCATTTCCTATTAATAATGTTTTTATCATATAACTGTATTCAAGGGCTTAGCATTTTATCTGATTTATAAATGCATTTAATACATTCTGCTGATGCAAGTTTTAATGTATTTAATAAAATGGTCTACAAATTTCATTATTAATGTGTACATTTCATAGATAACTGAGACTGTACCTTCTATCTAGGTCATACTCTAAACAATTTATAACAATTTTTAATGTTTTACTTAGATGCCTTTGGAATGTGGAATGAAGGGTTTGAAATGAGCCTGAGGCGGCTTAGGTGGCATACTTACTCTGTAGGGTACTTTTACAATTCTGGTGGAGATTCCATGCACATAGAACTCCTTTTGAAGCCTCTATTTTAAGTAGATCTGCATATACTATGGGCCATTTTGTCCTCTGAAATAAAAACAGAAACAGGATAAAATTAATTGGGTTTAGATTTTTTTCTCCCACCACATTTAAGTTACAGTGGGTTTCTACTCTAACATTTTGAGCTTCTCTTGTTCTAATACCAAATTTACTTTCCTGGCACATGTTCTTTAGATAAGAACAGCTTCTGAGTTTATAGCTATTAAGTAAGAGGTAAGATTGGAGTAAGATTCTGACTGTTCTACACAATATAAGCATTTCTATAATTAATTGAAAATGAAATAAATATTCCTCAATTGGTCTTGCAACACAATACATGGTCATAAAGGACACTAAAGCAAAAGAAAATATCCAGTATTTCCATACAGGCGCCATGTTAGCCAGAGGAAAGTTGGCGGCCTCAGCCCTGTGTGAGTCAGACCACAAACAGGGGTAGGAAAAAATAAAAATAGAGAGGTCCTCACTCAGCTCCCTTCCTCCCTCCAAAGCCTGTTACTCTCACTGAAGGAGATTTTTGAATTCTCTGTAGAGATTAGAAGAAAGTTAAAAAGAACTGGAAAATAAAGTCTGATTTAGGAGGCAGAAAAATTCTTAGCCTGTAGGAACATAGCTATGTTCATTACTCTTACCACTTTTTAATTATTTTAATTCTAAAAGTAGGAGTAATACATGTTCATTTTACATCTTAAAAAATGCAAATATTTTAAAGAAAAATGTTAAGTATGTCCCCCTCAGCTCTTTTTAATATTAATAGCTTCATGGTATCTCCCCAGGCCCTTATCCATACACATATATGGGGTTTATTGCTTTTCTTAAAAAAAATGTAGCAATTACTTTGACTCTTAATTTTCTTATTCAAAATATATCATGGTCATCTTTCCAAATTAGGATATACTTCTAACTAATTCTTTTTTTAATAACTGCATTAACACCCACAATATGATCATACCATAATAGATATAACTATTTCCTCATTGAAAAGGATTCAGATTATTTTTAGTTGCTTTGCCATTATGGTTAATATGCTGCATTATTCTGTTAGTACTGGTGCTTTTGTTTGAAAAGGTTAGATTTTCAAGAGTTGCTGGTAGAAGATTACATTTATTTTTTAGTTTTAATGTGCAGTCATTGCTTTTTGTACCAGTTAGGCTCCCAGCATGGAACCTGGACACATGAAAGTCATCAAATTTGAGAAGAGTTTAATAAAGAGACCAATTATAAAGGAACAGCTAGGATTTAGGGAGACTATGAGGGGTAGTTCAATCCACTAATGCTAATAACACTAATAAATTACCACTTCTAGACCAGGAGGCTCTAGAGGCAGAGGGAGTATGTGAAAAAGACTGCCCAAAGGAGTTGTGACCTGCCTCAGGGATGTTGTCAACCAGCAGAGATTCTGATAAAAGGGAGTCGGTAACATACATACTATGACCTTAATCTTTTTCTCATCTTCATCGGCTGAATACAACTAGAAATTCAAGGATCAGGCATCTAGCTAATGAACCTTTACAGGTCAGTATCCCAGGAGCTCAAGGAAGTGTGGGAAAAAGGGGAAAATGGAGTGGAACATACTGCCTTCCATTCCCTTAGCGTTGGTCTTTATCTTGGTCCACGTTTGTGCTCCCACCACAGAAACCACGAAAATCCCCTCAATAGTTATCAATGTGAGAGTGAAATCAATTAACAAAGAGAAGATGCCCATCATTTTGTCCAAATATGTCAGAGAAATTCATAGTTTTTTAGTATCTGCACCTAACAATTTTTTAAATTGCCAATCTGATGGGAAAAAATACAAATCTCATTTGAAATAATTGCAATTACCTTTATTCTGTTGAGTAGAGCATATTTTCAAATGTTTATTGGCTTACCTATGAACTACCTATTCATATCCTTTGCCAACTTTTTCTACTATATCGTTTTAAAGAGTTCTTTGAATATCAAGTATCCACTCGTTCATTCACTCAATAAATATGCATTAAATACCCATTATGTGACTGGTTTTGTTCTAGGCAGTGGGATCCAGTGAACAAAATAGGCAAAAATGCCTGCCTTCATAAAAGTCATATTCTAGAGTTTGAAGACAATAAATAAATGAGTATAATGTATGGTGTATTAGATGGTGAAACCTAATGCCGGAGAGAGGAGGCAAAATGCAGAATGTCTGGGGAAGTGCAGTTTTAAATGGATTTTCAGAAACTGCTCTTGGAGAATATACGCAAAGTCCCAAGGATCTAAGGTAGGGAGTGATATCTGTACCTTGGGAAGAACATTCCAAACAGAGAGAAGAGCAAGCGCGGATTCCCTTTGGTGAGCATTTCTGATTGATGGTTAAACTGTATGGAAGTCTGTGTGGTGGGAGCATAGTGAGAGTGGGTGAGAAAGGTAGAAAATGAGATCAAGGAGTTATGGTGGTGGAAGACTGATCACATACGGCCCAAGGGGTCATTATAAAGATTTGTGTTTTTATTCTGAGTGAAATGGGGAGTCATTAGAAAGATCCGAGCTGAGTAACAGGATCTAATTCATTTTTAAAGAATCACCCTGGCTGCCAAATTGATAAGACAATTTTGACCAGGTAGGGAAGAGGTTTGGTGGTAAAGGCAGAACCAAAAGATAACTTTGGAGACTCTTTCTGCAATCCAGGGAAAAAATGATAGTGGTTTACATTGAGGTGGCAGTGGAGGATAAGAAAACTTGAATTCTGGATATATTTTGAAAGGCTAGCAGACAAGGAATTGTTGAAGTTTTTGATGTTGCATTTAAATTTGTTTGTGTGTTTGAGGATCAGAGGTCCTGGTAAGGACAGGTGAAGTTTGAGATGCTTATTATACATCCCCGTTGGGGTCATAGCTGGATATAAAAGTCTAGAGTACTTTGGAGAGATAACCTGCAGGAGATATTTTCCCTTTGTTGAAATATGTCACGATTGCTTTTTAACAATCTTGCATTTGTATTTTGACATTTTTGCCATTCTTTCTGATGTTGTTGTTTCTATTTTCTGTCTCTGTTCCTTGTGTGTTCTGAGTTTCATATTTGTTTAGCAAAACCTCCAAAAGCATGAATTTATAAGTAATTATTTATTTTTTTCTTTTAATCATATTTATGATTAGAAAAAAGACAGACTTATGGCTTTTATAAATTTTATAATTTTCTATAATTTTAATCAACTGTAATTATAATTTAATAATTATAATATAATATAGAATACTATAATTATAATTTAATAAGATAATTTTTAAATAGGCCATATTTAAAAATATAAAGGAGGTAGTCTAGTTTTGTTGCCAGATGGAAGACAATAATAAAGTAAAAAGTTATTTTATTTTATTTTTTAAATTTTTTTTATTCATTTGAGAGGAAGAGAGAAACAGAGAGAGCACAAGCAAGAGGAGAGGCAGAGGGAGAGGGGGAAGCAGGCTCCCCACTGAGCTGGAAGCCTGACATGGGGCTCAATCCCAGGACCAGGGATCGTGACCTGAGCCAAAGGCAGATGCTCAACCATCTGAGCCACCCAGTCACCCCTAAAGTAAAAAGTTATTTACCTATATTTTTGAATATGGCAAAGTAAGTACTTCCCAGTTTTCAAAAGGTGAACAATGTGGAGGAACATTACAAAGGAAAAAAAAAGTTAAAGATCTTAAGGCCCTATATACTGACATATTCTCTAAAAAGGATCCTGGTAAAGGAAATGTCATTTTTTCAATATGTGTACAAGTAATTAAGCTTTTGGATTGTATTCCTTACTAATACCTTTTTTTCTTAACATTAAATGAAGAGCACACTTTTTTCAATCTTAATAATAATAAATATCATCCTCAGTCCCCACTCACATATTGTTATGTCTCCTTATATCTGAATATGGATAATCTTCACAAAGCCTTATGTTTTACAAAGACTGTTATCAGTTATAGCGAAACAGTTATTTTTATATCATGAATATTTCTATGATTTTTTTTCTTTTTTTCAAAATGTTTTGGGCTTAGATCATGTTCGCATCTAAGGAGTATTGCCTTGCTGCATATCTAGTAATATAAAACACACTTAAAATTATTAAGTTCATCTAATTGCTAGTAATGAATTCTTGGTGGCAAAGCAGACTAAAGATTTTTTTTAATTTAAACACATTGAATAAAAAAATTTAAAAAATAGGGAAAAGATAGTAGCCACTAACATAATTTAGCATCTTCAACAAACTTTTTTAAAACTTCTTTAATATCCCTAAAAATCTAATACAAGAGCAGAAAGTCCAGTATCATTTATAGCAAGGGGTCGTATTTTTCCTTTGTAGTATAAAAATGAGCCTTAAGTTTGCTTAGCAATCAATAATGCATTAGTATATTGATCTCCTTGATTTCTAATACATATATATGCATATATACATTAACATTTTAAAAATTATTAAATTGTAGTATTTGTCTTGATTTTTGTTCAATAATGTCTTAAGTTTGAAAATATCGAGTCAGAGCTGATGAGACTTGACAATGAGCTAGTCTTTGGGAAGTAATATGAAGATAGTTTGATGACAATAGAGAATGAAACTGAACTAAGAACAACAAAAATCCGGGAAGGATGGAAAGGGTAGGAAATGAAACAGGAGAATATGTGCATTTCTGAAGTTTAGAGGTGATTTTGGAGGAAAGAAAAAAAGGAATCATGTGGTAATTGTCCAATCTTTGAGCCATGATTCTTTAGAGGTGCTATTTTCACTTCCAAGTTAAAGATTTAATTTGGAAGGCTCACAACAGAACTAAATGCATTCACAATCAAAGTTTAACGCTTCATGGAAACTTACAAACACAGTCTATACACCTTATTTCATGGAACTAGCCTAAAGAGATTTTTAAGCAACTTCACCAAGAGTTTGACTTCAATGTCATTTGAAACTATTTTCAGGTATAAGTGGATGAAATAGTATGTTGAAGAATATAAAACATCAAAATGAAATAGTTAACCAAATATTTAGCAAGATCTAATTATTTTTTCCCTTCAGATCATCCAGTAAGGGTCAACAGAAGCAGGACTTAAGTTAGTGAGAATGACGTGAACCATCTTTCCTAGTGTTTATCTTCTGCAAGAGGCAGTAGGACATCTGAGTGCATGGAGAGGGCTCGTTTGAAAAAATACATTTAATTTGTAAATCCAGACACACAGCAAAGTTAGTCCACTTTGTTTCTGGCTTCATATCACTTCTGCTGAGAACTGCTCTGCGTGCTATCAAATAAATAAAGATTTCCCACTTGGGGCAGAGCTCTGAAGCCAAATTAAACCAAGGCCAAGTGGTATTGAATGATAATTTAAGAGTAAACAGGACTAGCATAATTTATCTCTTCAACTTGAACAGTTTAAAATATAATATTCATGTAGTGATACTATCATAAATATACCTAAACGTTTCTCAGACATCATCAACAGTGTATTCAGACAATGAGCAAAGATTAGTAAGGCGTCACTCAGTGACTCCAATATTGTCACCCAGTCAAACCAGAGTTAATATTTATCTAGCTGCTTGTGTTTACCAGTTTTGCTTTGGTCCGAGTGACTTCAAAAGTGGGCTGATACTTTCTTACATTATGTACTAGCATGACTACACAATAGAAAAAGAACAATAGAAAACTCATTATGACTAATTTCTATACTTTTTATCAAATTTATCATCAAGTCAAAGAAATAGACTGAGCTGGGAATATAGATTTTAATACAATAGATGAAACTATAGAATTGTCCTCTGCCGAAGCAACTAGGCACATGGGACAATTCAAATTTAAGTTCATTTTTTTAAAATTAAAAATTCTGTTCCTTAGTCATATAAGCCACAATGCTGTCAGTAGCTAAATGTGACTTGTGGCCGCTATATGGAACAGGGCAGATATAGAATATATCCATGAAATGAAGCAAATCCTATTGGGCAGTATTGCTAGAATCATGAGTACATTGACCAAGGTTGTGTTCTTTACTCCCTTCCTACTCTGTGATGCCTGCTTTGCTAGAGATGCGACAGATTCAGAGCAACGGGATCCTTTTTTCCTCAGGCCCTACTGAGCATTTTGAAGCCATGTTCTGGCTCCAGGAATTTACCCCCTATTCCGAATTACTACTTTTCTGCCATTTCCTAACTAGGAGATCATTGCAGTTTGTACTTACAGATAATTTTTTTTATTCCATTAATTTAACTCTGTGCCTTATATAATGTTCTCATAAATCTGAAATGAAAGATTTAGCTTTTACCTGAATATATTAATTTTGGCTCTAGAAACTTTGGAGATGTATAGCCTTGTATGATATTGCCAATTATTGATTTTTTGGTTGTAGAAATTTTATTAATGCATCATTCTGTATCCAACTGTATATGGGTTATTCTAAAATAGGTTATATAGAAATTGATTAATAGAAATTAATTAATTATTCTAAAATAGGTTATATAGAAATCAATACAACGAACACACATAATGAATGTGTCTCAGTCTATGATTGTAGAGATAATTTTTGTCATTTTAAAAATCGTAACCAATGCTGTGATTGGTTTTCTTGAGAAATCCAAAAACAATGTTTTCTTCCACTAGTGGAAGAAAAGAGAATGAAATATTTTAATATTCTAGCTAAGTCTAAAAGGCAAAACATATGTTTGATATCAAATGTGAATCAACCTCCTGAAAAAGGTATTTGAGGTTGACCCCTACCATGAAAAAAAAGATATTATTGAATCTCAAGCTTAGGGAAATGAAGTTGTACAGTTAGTTATTATGATATAAAACTGTGTTTTAGACATTTCCAGACTATTCGTTTCTTTTTATGTTTGATTTTTAATACTTTCAATCATGCATTGATTTATAAATTATGTTTTATAAATTATGTTTTAAACATCCATATAAGCATAAATGATAGTATCTGATTAAAAACATGATAGACTGGAATAAGTAGATTTTTTAAATTAAGATGTTATTTTATGCATTCAGAACATATATCTCCCTATATATGTTGTGATGAATGAACAGGTTTTCCACAACTCCTTATTTTTACACAGTTTGCTAGTGTCCTCTCATACTGATGCAGCTTGAACGTGTGACTTGCATTGGTTAATATTATAGTTCACAAACTTGAGTGAAACAGAGACTTGAAAAACCTCTTGTACATTTTTACTTTGTCTTCCCTCCATGTGGTTGCCATGGGAAATATCTGGGCTAGTCTGTCAAAATAATATGACAGATGCATACAGGAGATTGTAATGACACATTTGAGTCCATTCCAGACCCAGAGGCACCCAGCTGACCTACAAGTTGACCAAAGACCCATGAGCAAGCCCAGCTGAGATGAGTCAAGCCAGGCCCTTAGCAGAATCACCCAGCTGACCCATAGACTCATCAGCAGAAAGGAACATTTATTAGCATATGCCATAGAAAGTCGGGGTTGTTTATTGTGCAGCATTATTATGGTAATGGATAGTGATACTCTGGCTAAAATCAGAACAAAGCCAATCAAAGTACACCGTTGTTACATTTTACTAGACATTCTATATTTCTCCTAAAATCCTTATCTCATACGGTATAGAGTGGTGTTCTTTCTGCATGACTAGAAGTAATGGGTACTCTGGATTTATTTCTATTCTCCAAAAAAACTCCATTCCAGGAAATAATTCAAATTCCAGTAAAAGTACTATTAACATTTGATACTTAAATTTGGAGTTCTCTTTTCAAAAATACTAGAAATTCTGCTTTTCATTTTTTTCAAATTTAATTTAATTTTATATTTATTTATATTTGTATTTATTTTATTTTTATTTATTGGAATTCACATTTATTTTATATTTATTTACTTTTTATTTGACATAGCCAGTGATAATTTCATGTATTTCTATGTATATATCATAAAAATAATTTCATAATTTCAATGCCTCTCTAACTTTGTTTTATTTCTCAAACTCAAGTTCGTTATCTGAGTTCTATATGCACTTGCACACTCCTTACTCATTCTCCTACCTGACTCCTCCATGTAATTCAAATGCTCTACCAAAGAAAGTCAGCTTTCTAATTACCAAATCCAGAGGATTCGTTTTGTTTGGCTGTCCTTCATGTGATTCGACAGAGTTCTCCACTCCCTGGGTGAATTTCTCTTGTCTTTTTACCCCATGACATCATTCTTTCACATTCTCTTTGTCTTATTTAACCATTATGATTGTTTTCTGTTTTCTTCTTTATTTAACCATTATTTATTTCCCTCCAGCATTTTGTCCTTGGTTCTCTTTTCACTCCACCAGAACTCTCTATGTAATTTCCTACTTCCTCTGACTTTAACTACCCCTTATATCCTGATCATCCTTAAATCCAAATCTCCATCCTTTTGATGGGTTCTGAGCTCTAAACTGATCATTTGAAGGCCAAAATGAAGGTTATATGTCCTTTCACCCCGATCCACTTCTTTATATTTCCTACTCTAGTGAATGTCATCTCTAACAACTCTGACCTAAAACAGAAACTCAGAAGGCATTGCAAACTCAGCTGTCCTTTCATATCCACATCCATTGAAGGAGCCCTGTGCATCCACACCACGCAATGCATCTTCTATCTGCCTCTTCCTTATGAGAGCTTCTACCTTAACTTTGCCTTAATAATTCTCATTTAAATGTTTAAACAGCTTCCATCTAGTTCTCTTCCTGCCATTTTGAAGCTTTTCAAACTAATCTCCAAAATTCGCCAAACTTATCTTTCTAATATACATATCTGAGCATGCTATTCCACACTTAAAATTTCTCTGTGATTACCAAATACATGAAGTATAACATTCAATCTTTTATGTTGAGATAAAAGAATAGTCAGCTGAAATTTGAATAACACAACAAACTAAATATGCATATGCATGACTACCGTCTTTCTATTCTTCATGACAAATCCCAGGGTATATATAAGTAAGTGTAAAGTGTGTGTGTGTGTGTGTGTGTGTGTGTGTGTGTGTGTGTGTGTGTGACAGAGAGAAAGAGACAGACAGACAGACAGAGAAAGTGTTAAGAATGCTAGAAAACCAGAAAGTCTGCTCCAAGAAATTATGTGGGGTTTCTGGAAGATGGCGTCAGATACATAGACTAAAAATTCCAGTGGAAATCAGAGTTCCAGATCTGTAGGAGAAATGCCGCAAAGTGTGAAAGATGATTACAGGACAGCTCTGTTTCTGGTGGAGTAAACTTTAGGTGCAACAGGGATCCAGAAGCAAATACAGAGGAATTAATTGAAGCGTTGCTTTAAGAGGAGCTGGGTCAATATTATTCCAATGTTTATGCTTTTAATGAAAAGATACTTATGGAAGTAACAAAGAATAGCAATGCTACCCTCAAAATAGAATCTCCTCTTACTATTACAAAATATGGTATTGGTCAGTTGAAGGTCATGCTAGGAATAAAGTAGAACAGAGCAGCTATATATAAGTATATCCTTGTAATATATAAGCCAAGTGTGGTTTAACTTCCTTTGCTAAGCTCTGATGCAGTTGTGCACAGTTGATCTAATTTTGTCGTTAGTTGCAAAGTCAGGATAACTGGATCTGTAATTCTAAAGACCAGTTTACTTTGGCTGTGAGCTCGACCTCTGCAGATATAAACTGAACAAATAAACTTTGGCAAAAAGGCAAACTTTCATTTGAGAAATGGAGAAAAAAATTCCCCTCGTATAACCAAGTAGATAATAAATAGACATTTGAAACCTTTGCACATTGGTAATTGCTACACCCCCGAATCAAATGCTCTTGTCTATAACGTATAAAATAGATTTTTGAGTGTCTGCTAAGCTTTTGCCAGTACCTCACTGCTGAATAATTTTCTAGATTCTATAACTCCCCCCCTGATGTGTGAGATGCACACACACACACACACACACACACACACACACACACATTGACTAAGCTAACCAGAATAATTTTCTGTTTCTTGTAACCAAATATATTATTATCCTGATCTTAGAAAAACCTTTTCACCTAATGAAAGTATCAATGGGTCAAATAGAATGACTCATTCCTGGAGGCAAAAATCAATCTTAAAATTAAATGAAATATTTAATTGAGCAATTATTTGTTGAAAATTAAATAGTGGTGTATCTCTGATAGGGGCACCAGCCTTGATCTGTTCTTCCTTTTGTATTCTGATACAGCAATATCATTCAAGCTACTTCTTTGACAATACTTTTTGGTATCTTAGGGACTATTTCTTACCTGATTCTGAATTTGTTGAACTGATTCAAGAAAAGTTCTTTTGATGAGCTCTGTGGGATAGAGAGCAAATAGAAAACTAGAGCTATTATTCTTTACCCCAGGTAAACATTGTTTTAGCATCACCTAAAAACTATCTTAAGAGTAGTTGAAGTACATACTCAGCATTAAGGCCTCCCTGCCTAGTGAGATTGTCTCATTACTATGCCAGTTTGACTCTGTGAAAATGGGGGGAAAATATCTTATTCTGTCTCTATAGCCAATGTAATGTAATTAGGGTGATGCGGAATTGTTTAATTGTGAATGTCAAAACACAACAGGATACCTGCAGAACCAAATTTCATCCTAGGTAAATCTATCCCTACAAGGTGTGAAAAAAAACCAGACATTTCATGCTCTGAGCAAAACAAAACTTTTGGTACGTGATATCCTTTCTTGAAATTTAACTATTTTTATGTAACCAGAATAACACAAAATAAAATAAATGTGGGCTGTTTTATTTATAGGCAAAAAAAGGTTAAATGCCACTCAAGATGAACTCAATTATAAAAGCTTTCTTTCTGGGTATTTATACTAGTAAATGTAATGTAAATTCACATTCCTGTAGGTTTATAATCTCAGGAAAACAGAGAAACAGTTATCCAATATACTAAATAATGGTATTATTTAGCGGAAAGGACCTTTTAAAGAATTTACGTGTCTAGTTATCTTGAAACAAAATTTGGAAATGAGGAAAATTTTATTTTTGTCATTTTAATATGTGGAAGGAGTTTTCATTTAAAAGTGATATATTTGAAGAGGAAACAAAAAATATACCTTTACCATGGCAGAATGTAAACATTTGCTCCATCTGTGTATGAGTTCGTATATGAGTTTGCTTGATACTTCATAGTTAAAATTAAAATATGTTGTTTAATACATAATAACACATGATAAATACATATAACTTTAACACACTTATTACTTTTAATATTGTTAATATTTTTGCTTTATATTAATAAATATAAACAGGGGTGCATGTTTTAGAAAATGTAATTCAGTAATGCAATTTCTAAATTGGAGTAATAAGCAAAAAAATTAAATACTATTAATAATATAAGATGGAGGGAAATATTTTTCTTAAATTGAAGTATAATGGACATATTATATTAGTTTCAGGTCTACAACATAATGATTTGATATTCATATATATTGCAAAATGATCACCACGGTAGGTCTAGTTAACATCCATCACCAGCATAGTTATAATTTTTTTCTTGTGATGAGATCTCTTAAGGAATCATTTTTAACTTGTAATTTTGCTGTTGAAAGATATATGGAAGATATTGAAAAAAATGTTTCATTCATACAGAATAAAGATTAAGAGACATGTTTTCAGGAATGTTCTTACTAAGCGTTAGAAATGTTAAATACATATAGATTACATCGCTGAATACTAAGCAGCATAGTTATAAACTGTTAGAGTATAGGGCATACTGATTTTACAAAATGATTCTGATCCTTTACTAACAAGCTGTAGCCTGTTGTGGATCCTTCAGTCAATAATGTGATACCCCCCTCAATAAGGCTGTAGAAAGCTATCATTTACTAATTAATCCACCTACAAATTAATTAGGTATGTCAGGGGGTTGTTAGTTCCCCATTTTACAGATGAGGAAGCAAAGATAGGACAGGTTAAGATAACATGCCACAGGCCTCAGTTAATGAAGGCGCATTATACTTCCTAGCTCCATTCTCTGAGGACCTCGAAGCACCAGACTAAATTGTTAATCCTTTTAATTTTACTGTGCAGTTGGTAGGGGAAAGGTACAAATATCCGTATTTTACCTTTAAGGAGAATGAACTGCTCTCTCATAAATGGTTTGCCCAAGGTATTTGGCAGAGTTTAGAATAAGGTTCAACTTTTTAATTCATAAAAGTTATTTTTTGTCTTGTGTCAGCATAATAGACTTTTTGCTAACCAAAGTTTTAGAACTTAGAAGCAAATGAAAGTATTTTTGGTATCCTGTCCTGCTCTTTGACCATTACGTAACACTTTCTTCCAGTATTTTTTTAAGACTTTATTTATTTTTTAGAGAGAAATAGAGAGAGGGAGCACGAGTGGGGGGAGGAGCAGAGGGAGAGAGAGAATCCCAAGCAGACTCTGCACTCAGCGCAGAGCCTGACATGCTCGATCCCAGGACCCCAAGATCATGACCTGAGCCGAAATCAAGAGTAGGACACTTAAGTGACGGAGTCACCCAGGCGCCCCTCCAGTATTTTCAAAGAATGAATCAATTTTTAAAATAGTGTCACCTCAAACTGACAATACCTGCAAAAAAATATATAACCAGATGTCTTAGTCTCTTCAAGCTGCTATAACAGAATCCCATAATTGGGGTGGCTTCTAGCAACAACAAGTTACTTTTCATAGTTCTGAAGTCTGGGAAACCTAAATCCGGGTGGTGGCAGATTCAGTATCTGGTAGGATCCCACTGCCTGGTTCATAGACAACTATCTTCTTGCTGTGTCCTTAAATGTTGGAAGAGAGAGGGATCTCTCTGGAGCTTCTTTGAAAAGGGCACTAATCTCATTCATGATGGTCCCATCTTCAGGACCTGATAACCCTCCAAAGCTCCCAACAACTCCTGTTATGGTCACATTGGGGATTAGGTTTTAATATATGAATTTTGGGGGGACACATACATTTAGTCTAGATAGCACTAGAAGCAATGAGTATTGGTCTAAATATTTGAGAAATGTTGTCAGCAGCCTGTATGAAGCATTTAACACTGATCTTAATTATACATCTTAATTCTACTACTGATTGCCGATGATGAAAGTTTATTATATACTAATCAAAATATTTTTAAAATATATAAAATTGCTCTGAATAACCACATGAGTATCTCTTCCCTGATCATTAACTCTAATTTTTAGTTCTGTGTCTTTGGCCATTGTTGAGAGTATTTAATCACTAAATGTAGAGAATAAATACATGCTTTAGAAAAGGCAATTCATTTATACGGAAAGAACATTAAAGAAAAAAAAAACTTTTCATAGGTTAACCAATTTACCAAAATAATAATAAAATCATACATTTTAGAGCTAGAATAAATCAAGACTTCTTTTTGATTCCTCTTTCTAAAATTAGAATATTGAATATTTGAAAATGACTTGCTCAAGATTGCACCATTAAGGCTAGAAACATGTAGCATTTCCAACCTTTTGATTCAGTACTTTTTCAGGTCAAATAAAAGTAAAGTGTAATGAATATAATACCCAGAGAAATTGAATGAGGATTTATCTTATAAGGCATATATATTAATTAATTGCTCTGAACTGAAGCAAGTTTTAAATCCCTCACATAAACAGAAGGTCTTCTCTCTCAAAGCATGAAGTTAATATAATCAAAACAAAATATGTAAATGCCTTTCCATTTGCCTTCATTTTCAAATATCCTTATTTTATCTTTTAAAATTTTTATTATTTTTTAAAGTTTTTAATCATCCAGTGCTCGTCATGACAAATGAATTCCTTAATACTCATCACCAGTTCCACTCACCTACCCTCGACCTATCTGGTAACTATCAGTTTGTTCTCCATAGTTAAGAATCTGTTTCTTGCTGTGTCTCTCCCTCTCTCTTTTTCTCCCCTTTGCTCATTTGTTCTCTTTATTAAATTCTACATATGAGTGAAATTATATGGTGTTGGTCTTTCTCTAACTGATTTATTTCATTTAGCATGATACTCTCTAGCTCCATCCATTTCATTGCAAATGGCAAGATTTCATTCTTTTTTATGGCTGAATAATATTCCATTGTACGTATATACTATCTCTTCTTTTTCCATTCATTAATCAGTGGACATTTTCATATCTTGGCTATTGTAAATAATGCTGCAAAAAGCATAGGGGCACATGTATCCCTTTGAATTAGTGTTCGTAGTCTTTGGATAAATACCCAGTAGTGTGATTGCTGGATTGTAGTGTAGTTCTATTTTTAAGTTTTTTGGGAAACACCATACTGTTTTTCAGAGTGGTTGTACCAGTTTACATTCCCACTGAAAGTGCACAAGATATCTTTTTTCTCCACATTCTTGCCAGCTCCAGTTGTTTCCTGTGTTGTTGATTTAAGCCATTCTGGCAGGTGGGGGGTAATATCTCATTGTGGTTTTGATTTGCATTTTCATGATGGTAAGCAATGATGAGCATCTTTTCTTGTGTCTGTTGGAAATCTATAGGTCTTCTTTGGAAGAAATGTCTGTTCACATCTTCTAACCTTTTTTAAATTGAATTTTTCATTTTTAGGCTGTTGAGTTTTACAAGTTCTTTATATATTTTGAATACTAACCCTTTACCGGGTATGTAATTTGCAAACATTCAGTAGGTTGCCTTAGTGTTTGTTGATTGTTTCCTTTGCTGTGCAGAAGCTTTTTTATTTTTATGTAGTCCCAATAGTTTATTTTTGCCTATCTTTCCCTTATGTCAGGGGATCTATCTAGAAAAAAGTTGCTATGGCCAATGTCAAAGAAATTACTGCCTGTAGTCTTTTCTAGGATTTTGATGGTTTCCTGTCTCGTATGTAGGTCTTTAATCCATTTTGAATGTATCTTTGTGTGTGGTGTAAGAGAGTGGTCCACTTTCATTCTTCTGCAGGGTGCTGTTCATTTTCCCCAACACCATTGTTGAAGAGACTGTCTTTTTGGACATTCTATCCTGCTTTGTTGAAGATTAATTGACCATATAATTGTGGGTTCATTTCTGGTTTTCTGTTCTGTTCTATTGATTTATATGACTATTTTTTATGCTAGTACCATACAATTTAGATTACTACAGCTTTGTAATATAATTTAAAATCCAGAATTGTGATGCCTCCAGCTTTGTTTTTCTTTTTCAAGATTGCTTTGACTAGTGGGGGTCTTTTGTGGTTCCATACAAATTTTAGGATAGTTTATTCTAGCTCTGTGAAAAATGATAGCAGTGTTTCATTAAGGTTGCATTATATGTGTAGACTGCTTTGGGTAGTATAGACATTTTAACCATATTTGTTCTTCCAATCCATGAGCGTGGAATGTTCAATCAATCAATGAAGAAACCTTCAATTTCTTTCATCAGACTTTTATAGTTTTGAGAGTACAGGTCTTTCACTTCTTTGGTTAGATTTATTCCTAGGTATCTTATTATTTTTGGTGCAATCATAAATGGGATTGTTTTCTTAATTTCTCTTTCTGCTTCTTCATTATCATTGTATAGAAATGCAACAGATTTCTACAGATTGATTTTGTTTCCTGTAACTTTACTAAATCTGTTTATTAGTTCTAACAGTTTTTTGGTGGAGTCTTTGGGTTTTTTCTCTATGTAGTACCATGTAATTTGCAAATAGTGAAAGTTTTGCTGATTCCTTACTAATTTGGATACCTTTTATATCTTTTTTGTCTGATTGCTGTGACGAGGACTTCCAGTAGTATGTTGAATAAAAGTGGTGAGAGTGGACATTCTTGTCTTGTTCCTGACTTTAGGAGAAAGGATCTGTTTTTCCCTATTGAGGATAATGTTAGCTGTGGATTTTTCATAGATGGCCTTTATTACATTGAGATATTTTCCCTCTAAATCTACTTAGTAAAGAATTTTTATCATGAATGAATGTTGTACTTTGTCAAAAGCTTTTTCTGTGTCTATTGAAATGATCACGTTCTTATCATTTCTCTTATTGATGTGATGTATTATGTTGATTGATTTGTGAATATTGAACCACCCTTACACCCTTACAACCCAGGAAGAAATCCCACTTGAACATGGTGAATGATTTTTTTAAATGTATTGTTAGATTCATTTTGCTAATATTTTGTTGAAGATTTTGGCATCCATGTTCATCAGAGATATTGGTCTATAGTTCTCTCCCTCTCCTTCTCTCTCTCTCTCTCTTTTTTGTGCTGTCTTTATCTGGTTTTGGTATCAAGGTAATACTAGCCTCATAGAATGAATTTGGAAGTTTTACTTTCCTTTCTATTTTTTTTTGGAATAGCTTGAAAAGAATAGGTGTTAATTCTTCTTTAAATGTCTGGTACCATTTACTTCTGAAGCTATCTGGCCCTGGAATTTTGTTTGTTGGAAGTTTTTTTTTTATAACTGAATCAATTTCTTTGCTAGTAATTGGTCTGTTCAAATTTTCTAGTTTCAAATATCCTTATTTTTTGCACATGGTAATGCTATTAAGCAACATCATACATACTCAAAATTTTAAATCAAGTTTTGACCTTTCTCTTTACTGTGGTAGCTCACATTGCCAAGCTCAGTTGCCAAGTCCTGTTAGTTCTGTCTCCCAAATATCTCTCAAAATTGTTGTCAATCTCTTGGCCATTCCTAGGGTCATTTGATTGGGGAAAGACTTTATCACCTATTATGTCAGCTACTGCAAATAAATTTCATCTAGACTTTTCCTGGATCCTCCCTACGCTCTACAATTTTTATCTCCTTCTCATCTTTAAGGTCTTCTAAGCATTACTGTTCAATCCACCCTATCCCATCCCTGATACAATCTTTCTTCATAGCACTCATTATGTAAAAAAAATCTTGCTTTTTTTTTTTTTTTGTATTTGCATATTGTTTGTCTGTCCTAACTAGCATGCAAATTCCACAAGAGTAAATATCTATCTTGATCATTGCTTGATTCATATAGTCTTCAACAGCAATTTGGCTCTCAAAAATGTTTTAAATAAATACCAGAAATAGTAACCTTATGTTTAAGAACCTCATTCTCTGATAATTACTTATTTTTTCAGATCTATCAACCATTTCTCCTTTATATGTACTTAAGGGCCTTCAGTTCCAACTAATTATGGTTTCAACCTGTGCCAAGCCTCATCCCAGGTTATTTCACAATCTAGAGGTTGGCAAGCATCACTGACTTATTGATTGTTGCATTATTGAGGATATTTTTTAAGATGGTGGCTATACGTGCTCCTCCCTAGTGAATCTGTGAGGATTCTCACCAGGAATCTCACTAGAAGATTCTGATTCAGAAGTATAGAGCTCTCTGTAAGAAATTTCCAAGTGAGAAGAATGCACTGTCCAGTTCCTTACCTATCCCTTCTCTATCAACACAAAATTATTCATCCCAATTCCAGATTCAAATGTTATATCTTTGCTGAAGTATTTCACATTCATATCCCTAAATAAGTTCTCCTAGTCTAAGGCTATGCTATCCTCAGTTTATCTCTTTTATGGTTCCTTTTGCTGTGATGATTAAATCTATAATACAGGTATAGTGCTTAGAACATTTCTTTTTCTTTTCGTTTCATCTCTTTTTCTTTTTTCTTTCTCTCTCTCTCTTTTTTTTTTAAAAGATTTTATTTCTTTATTTGACAGAGAGACAGCCAGCGAGAGAGGGAACACAGCAGGGGGAGTGGGAGAGGAAGAAGCAGGCTCCCAGCGGAGGAGCCCAATGTGGGACTCGATCCTGAACGCTGGGATCGTGCCCTGAGCAGAAGGCAGATGCTTAACGACTGCGTTACCCAGGCGCCCCTCTCTTTTTTTTTTAAGCTGTTGGCCAAACATTTATTTGATGCATCTCTACATTATAGATATTAACAAATTTAAAAGTCAGTTTTCATTTTTCTCTACTAATAATCTTCATAACTGATGCATACACATACGTACATACATAATCTGATGGAAAACAAACACAAATGTGTATATACAGAAATATATTATAGGAACATGTTAAAAAATGGAAAGCAGAGATCATTACACATTTTGAAGACCAAACTCAAACTAAACATATCTTAGAACATTTCTTGATGCACAGTAAGCCTTTGTTCACCACTATCTGTTGTGATTATTCTCATAGCTATATTTCTTGTTTTGCCTTTCTCTTCCTTCCAAGAAAACCATCTGCTACCCACATACACTCTTGTACATGTATATTAGATAACAATTCTTGAAGGACCAAGCTTTTTTGTTTGTTGGCTAATTTTGTTTAAATCAGTATTTCCTATAGGTCATAGTATGATATCTTTCACTAAAAACAATATTATTAAATATTTGATATGGAAATGAAAAAAGGAAGAAAAAGGAAGGGAGGGAAATAAGAATAAAAAGAGGATAAAAGAATGGAAAGAAGAAAGAAATGGAACAGACAGAAGAAGGAAAGAATTTTTAAAAAAGAAAAGATGGTATGGTAATTAAGTAACAAGGACTATTTCCTTATAGTGCAGACACAGAATATACATTTTTTTATATAAATTTAAAATATATCCTCCATTATTTCTAACCCCCTATGAAAACAGATGGGAAATATTTGGGGCTACTCTCATGGTGTATTTAAGAGTGAGAATTATTCACCAATTCCAGGCTGCTGTTCCAATGTCACTATTTCTGTTCATATATGCCACTCTCTTTTGGGATCTCCATTAGGTAGCCGAGAGTGGCTAGCGCAGATAATCTATTGTACTTTAACTTCTATACATGATACAAATTGAAATAATACAATGACTACTTTAGTATTGTAGTTCACTGTCCCTGAGTGACAATATTAATAAGTGTCTTAGACAGCAACAAAAAATGAAGTAAGTGCTTGGAACATGTGTAATGTATGGAATGACACAGATAATAAGTCAGGCACTACTCAAGAGTTTGAAAGGTCTAAATGTAAAAATAAAGGCAGAGATATAAATTTACAAACTCCATCTCCTGCACCACTCAAAATGCCTGACAGAAGACGCCAAGTAAGCTGAGAATGACAATGACACAAAATGGTTACCATGTCAGTCATGCTGAACAGGTCATATCAAATTTCAAATAGCTAAGGACAATGTTTGCCAGTATATAAAGCAACATACAGACACAGCTGACAGGCAGATATTACTAATATAAGGGAAGGAGGGAGTAAAAAAGTAAATTAACAATTCCTGAGTAGCTTGTTTGTATTCCTATAGGACAGTGTTTAGGAGAAGTTGTTTCTTGTTTTTTCTGTCTTTTTTGACACCAAACCAACAGAAGCAAATGATCCAATGTGATCACTTAATAGTACACAATTTCACATGAGGGATTTGCTAAATTTCATTTGTTGGCAGATAAAAAATGAAAAATATCAGACATCAATGGTATGTTTCCTCTACGTCAAGCCATAGGCTTGCTGGTGAATGTGTAAATAAATAAATAGATAGATAAATGCAGTGTCTTTGAGTTCATAGACTTGGAACTAGAAGAGAGATTAAGAAACAGAAAAGTAAACCAAGATTGAAGTTAATTAAAATAAAAGTATATTCACTATAGTACACATGCACAGAAGAGAAACTAACATTTTTGACATAGGGTCCATTCTGATACGGTTTTCAGAGGAAGATGACACCTGTCTCTTGCTATCAAGAGCTGTGCACCCACAAACAACTAATTGTTATGTAATTAATTAAATTTTGTATCAGCAAAATTGACAACACTATGTGGAAACCCGGAAGAGAATGCCTGCCTAGGAGTTTTAGGAGGGTAATATTTCATCCAAATCTGAAGAATGTCTTAGTTTATGATGTGGGAAGGTGGGCTAAGCATCTCATAGGCAGGAAGTAATGGTATCAAAAGCCCACATATAAAGCTTATTGAAGGAACAACCAATAGTTGGATACAGTCAAAGATATTTGCAGATGAGATGAGTGACGAGGTGGGATGCCGCAGGATGAGTTTGGGAAGTACAGTTAGCAAGATTGTGATGGACTTTTTGGCCATACTAAGCAAATGGAATTTAACACTGTAGGGTTTTGGGGTAAAGATCAAAGATACTGAAATAGGACGACTGCATTTTTAAACTGCATTTTACCCTGAAATCACAAGTTAAAGGAGAAAACAAATTAAGAAGCTAGTATATTATGCCATGAAGAGGGAAAATGAGAGCAAGATGTATAGTGGCATATACATATATATACATACATATACATGTGTATGTATATAAATAGTTTTTAGAATATGTACAGAATACATACATAGTTAGTATTTATGTATATAATTAATATCTTGTTATAGGTTCCAAATGGTTTTTAAATGTTTTATTTACCTTAAGTCATTTAACACCTTGGGAAGTCTATATAATTTCCTCCTTTTTCTATAATGCAGGAAGTAAAGTCTTAAGATTCTGTGGCTAATATATGATGAGCACAGGATTCAATTGATACTGTTTTTGACAAAGATTTTTTTCCTGCTCATAAGAGATAATCCTAGATGAAAATATGCAAAGAAGAAAGGGATGGTGGCAAGTGTACTAAATACAGTATTTAGGGTTGGGTGCACACATTCATTTTTCAGACCACTAGGGCACCATTTAGTGTGATGCAGTAAATTAGAAAAACTCAGCTTAATACCAAGGAGTGTCATAGATACTGGAAATTATGAATCTCCAAAGGATCATAAAACCCTGAGCTAGAAAAAATGTTAAAGTGTAATATAGTCTGTTCTCAACTTCTACTAAGATTGACTGAACATAAAACTCCGCTAAGAGATGGGTTCAGTCCACCTGTGTTGTAAACCTAAGCCTCTGAACTCTGACAGAATCCTGTAAAAGTGGAAAAGGACTCAGTGACAAGGTAGCCTGATCTCTCAACCTGAAATCTCTAGGAATCAGATTGACTATAGGCTATTGTACTTAACATATTCTGCAGTTGTTAAATGAGATCAGATGTTCAAATTTTGTCTCAACTTCCTTCTCCATTACCTCTTTATTTCCTGATACTGTGATTGTTTAATTTTCTTCTAGGAATAACAGAATATTCCTTGGCTTTGTTCACTCATCCATAAAAATATCTTTAAGAGGGGAACAAAAGATGAAAAAAAAAACTATAACCCTGTTATGGTACAATCTGTAGCTAAATCAAGGACTTTTATGTACAATGCTTATAATAAACCACTCTTAGCATGACCACAATCACCACAAGAAGAAGAAAATGGTGTAGGATAGCAGAAAGAGATAAGACTCCTTTAGTGTGTCAAACCTATCATTTTTCTGAAACTCACCACTCAATCTCCAACAAAATGCAGAAAAATATCCCTGTTCTCTTGTAGGGTTTATTAAGTGTCACATGAAATGTTATGTAAAAGAACTTTGTGAACTGATAAGTAACATGGCGCATAAACAGACTTTGTTCAAGGAGCAACCCCTCATTGTGTAATGACCACCGCTCAAGTAGTCTACCCATGGGGATATGGCATATTCTTGCCTGCAGTTGTCACCCGGACTCAAAACATGTTGGTTATTGATGCACAAATACATATTGTGCATAGAATTAAAAAATTCTAGTAGAAAGGATTGGTTAGTAGAAAGCTATTGAATCCATACCATTAAGATTAGCAAATACACTGGGAAAAGCAAACAATAAATCTATTGTGAAAATGTGCCATAAATTAAAATTCCTACTTAATAAGACATAAGTACAACTTTATGTAGTTCAATGACAGGCAAAATTAAGCTCTTATAAAAGAAATCAGAATGGTGGCTACCTCTAGAAGATGGACTGGAAAAATTAATAATAAAACTTCTGGGATAAAGGGAATGTTTTATATCCTGAACTGAGAAGTGATCTAACTGGTATATACAAAGGTAAAATTCATTGAGCAATACCTCTAAAATCCGTGAACTTTACTGCATGTAAATTATATCTCAATCACACCTTTGTCCTGGTGCTTACCACATACTTCTTGACAACACATTTCTATTTCTTAGAAATCTTTCTCTACATTCCATTCTAGTTGGCCCCCTGATGGCGACGATCATGTAGGAGATCTGAGTGCTTCTTTGGAAAAATAATGACTTTTGTCAGCGTTCAGTATCTGAGCACAGCGCCTTTAAGCTCATTTTGATTTCAAGTAGGGCTAAACATAAATGTGCCTTAGTGCTACTTGAGGAAGTCAGTTCTGCTCCAGTGAACTTGTAGAAAGGGATTGCTGAAACTACTTCTGGCCACTTTTGATTTGCAAATTGTCTCTATCTCTGCTTTGAGCTGTGAGAGTAAGAGCAGTTACTGCATTAAATGTTATGCATCTGTAAAGGCTCTCAGAATAGTTGTGCTCATCCGAGCTCTACTGTCTAGCACAGTGTTGGTACAAAATACACACAATGAATATTTGATAAGTGAAAGGACAGAAAGATGATTTACTTGCTATATCGCCATATAATTGTTCTGTTTCCTTGTTTATTTACATCCGCCAGCTAAGGTCTCTGTCAACACGTATTAGTCACTTTTGTTGAAGTTACATTTTTCAATAAAACATGATCCTTAATTTATGTCACTCAAAAACACACAGGGGTTTTCTTACAAAATTCCTCCCAGGGCTCTTTCTTCCAATCCTGGCCCAAGGCAAAAGGGAAAAATTAGAGTGATTATATTTTCACTGACTTTTTTCATAACAATGAGAAAGAATTTTCCTGCCAGGTTCTGGAATAAAACACTACTTAATCTGAAATAAATTAGGCAATGGCTTGTTGGTTCACATCCCCAATTAAAAATAACATGTTTTCTATACATTCCAAGTGATAAATGATTTCAACACCCTTCTAAAATATGAAAACAGAAATAAGATTTATAACTAAGAATGCGGAAATGACTCCTCTCTGCCATTTTAAATCACAATTGACCGAATGTCTTTAATTGTAATAATGACAATTTCCCCCCTAAATTCTTTAGTTATAATAATGAGAATTATTTTATTCACATATATATCCTCCGAAGTTATACAGGGACAAATTAGTTCATATTTATAAAGCATGTCCTCCGAAGTTATACAGGGACAAATCAGTTCATATTTATAAAGCATGTTGAATATAAAAATCACAGTTTTAATTACATTACCAGGAAAGTTTAAAACTTTGATTTCTGCTACTGATTACTTGTAACATGTTCTCTATAAATGTGGCATTGTCTACACAGCAAGTTTTCATAACCACATGCTCTCTCTTCTTTCTCGTTTTACATTTATAAGAAAATAACAAGAAAAAAAAGAGAAAGTAGGAGCAAAGTTTATATAAATTGTTTCTAAATTTAAGCAAGAAGCCACAAGACCGTAAAAGCACAGCAAGTGGTGAAAATCTTTTAGATTTCTAGTAGTATAATACTCTTATTGGCTTTGGAACTTGTAATTTACATTTTCATTCATTCATCTTTCCTTCAAGGAGGAAAGGATTTAGAAGGGGGTGACAGACAAGTTAACAGATAATTACCAGACATTGTGATAAGTGCTTTCATGGAGAGAAGCAATTTGAAGTGCTATTTAGTTTAGCAAATTGCTCTCATACACATCGCACCATCTGATGTTCAAGGTAACATTCTGAGTAGGTAGAGTACATATTACCCATACTGTCCCCATTTTACAGTTGAAAGAAGCTGAGATTCAATGAGTTTAAATTAATTTTCCTGAAATCATATAATAAAAATTGTTGCAATTGGGATTTAAACCACATCTTCTGACTTCTAATGTTGTGGCCAATCCAGTGGATATATCTGTACTGGTTAATACTCCTTAACCAGTATAATCTTGGACTTTAAATATCGATTCAAGTGACTCATAAATCTGGGTGCAAACATTATTTTGTGGGACAAATAGTAATCTTAGGTAGAAAAGCTGGTCTTAAAAAAGAGAGAGAAAGTGTAACGATACTAGAATATTGGGTAGAAAACCATGGGCAAAGAATATTCTCTGGAGATCTAGTTAATACTACAAAGTTCTTGGTTCAATACCATTATCAAATGAAGTATGTAATATATAGTCATGTGTTTATGGAAGCTTTTAAAGCATATGGGAAACAGTGGTGAAATGATGTGTTTAATTCATATAAGACAAGAATACTAAAGAGTGTTAGAGACACAATTAATTAAACAAAGTATCTGTTTGTAGGGGAAAAAAAAAACTTTGAAATGGTACTGAATAAGAAATAAAGATCTATTAGAGAAAAATCCATAAAGCTTTCAAACAAATACCTAGTTGAAGTAAAAACAAAAAGAGTGCTACATTTTGCTGGCAAAATAATAGAACACATATCTGAAAAGAAACCATTTATTTCACTGATTAGAATTCTTATAAATATAGTGCGGAACGTGTCTCCATATTATATTTCTCACCTTACTCTCCTTTTTCCTCCCTAATAACTTTCAAGCTAAAGGACCTTTGAGGGAGGGACCTAAAGTTTAGGGATTAAGTCTCCCCCACCCTTTTTTTGTTAGATATTAATGTGGGTTTACAGCTTTTGGGGATTTAAGGTATTTTTATTTTATGAAAGTCCAGGTGATTAAGTAAGTCTGCAAATCCTGTTTCATCCTGGGGTGATTACGCAGCATATTAACCTGAATGGAGGGAGGTTTGATTATTTGTTAGAGATGCATGTTACCCATGATCTAAATTAAGCATTCTTGTTAACAAGAGGAGTTTAAAGGGAAATTCAGAATGGATTGCAGTATTAAAACATGGGAAAGACCTAATACTTGTTGGTTATTTACTGTGAGGCAGGCACTGTGCCAAGCTCTTTCCTTACCCCATTTAATTCTCCCACAACTGCTGCGACACAGGGCAATAGTTAGGGTTCTTAATGGAAAGTAATAGGGGTTTACTCTGGCTAATTTAACAGAAAAGAATTTATTACAAGAATATAGGGTGCCTCATAGAGTCCTTGAGATATTTGAAGAATGAGGCTTGCAAAACAAGCATGACCAAAGGGGGCTGGGCAGCCAGACATGGCCACATTCCTGATACAAAATATGTTCTGGAGAGAACACATAGACCCAGGGCTCAGGCCACTACATTGTCAGCAGGGAATACTGGGCTCATTACTGACTTTGTTGCCATTTTGCCTCTGCAAACTTAATTTGTCTGTCAGTAGCCTGAGGGAACTTTTGGGGGGTGGTTGATATATGAAAATGAAATCATCAGCAAAGGGGAAGGTTTACTTAAAAGAATACAAATACAAACTGGTCTTCTGCCTGAAATCACAATTCATGCAGTCCGAATACTAAACTGTGGCCATTTTGTACACAATACAAATAACATACACTTTTACATCTAAAAAATACCAATATGTCTAAAATGGCCAAGTTGGAATGATTGAAAGAAGGAAGACATTTAAATATGCTGAACATTCTTTTGTTTTTGTTTGAAAAGGCATATGTAGCTTATTAAAATGTGAAATGAATCTAGCTTCATGAAACTGTCAATCATGTTATTCTTATATTTACAAATTCCCTCTTGAGCTTATGTCTATTGTTGTGAAGCAACTTCTATGTAAAATGCAACAATTCAGTTTTCACTTTATTTTCTAACAAACTGAGGCAAAATAACTTAATATTTCAAATAGGAATATATAATATAATTAAAACACATAAATATAAAATAAATATTAAACTAAATAAATATTAAAATAAATATTTTATATTTTTGATCTATTTTGGTAAGATGTATTCCATACGGGCCATGGCAGATTATCAATAACTAAGGGATTATATTTTGTCTGTTTTGCATCATTTCCCTGTGTTAAAGTTGTTTTATTTGGGAGAAAATGTACCTGTGTCTAGCGTAGACACAGTGAAGAAGAATAAGTAGAGGACAATGCATCCCCAAATGGTTCGAAATGACAGCAAAAATTCCGTCAGTGCTACTGAGAGCATCATTTCAGAACCACAGGTGGCAAAGAACAACCAGATAATCGAAGAGCTTTCCCAGAAATCAAGAAAACTCAGCTTTTCCTTAGTTTTCCAGACTAGGCACTCCAGGTATTATACTTTGGTATTCAAGAGAAGAGTGATAATCAGCTATAAATTTGCTGATACTTGTGTTACTTACTTAAGAAATCAGTTGCTTAAAAACTAAGCTATTTAATTTTTTCCCCAATCCAGTGGGTGACTAGATGCTTATTTTGCTGGCAGAGAGGCTATACATGTGCTAAGAAATCCTTGGAAAGAGCATAAACTAGATCACACAAAATCGTGTTTGATGTTTTTCTTCTAGCCCTAATTAGCTGAAACACCTTAGGTTTTAGTGCCCAACAGATATGGGGAAAAGTTAGGGTCTTATATGCAGCAGATATGGTAGGTAAGTGAGATGATACTTGTAAAGTCCTCACACAATTCCAGTTCTAGGAGAGCTGAAGTATCAGCTCTTTTCACATGTTCAGCTCTTTCTCAGTCTTGTGCTAAAGGTAATCAGCAGGGGCGCCTGGGTGGCACAGCGGTTAAGCGTCTGCCTTTGGCTCAGGGCGTGATCCCAGCGTTATGGGATCAAGCCCCACATCAGGCTCCTCCGCTACGAGCCTGCTTCTTCCTCTCCCACTCCCCCTGCTTGTGTTCCCTCTCTCGCTGGCTGTCTCTATCTCTCTCAAAAAAATAAATAAAATCTTTAAAAAAAAATAAAAATAAAAATAAATAAAGGTAATCAGCAGCAGCCCCTGGCCGAGAGCTTATGCTAAGGATATAATAGGAAAACATGTTAGTGACCCTGTGGGCTTTAGCATAAACGTCAGAGCACAGCAGTTGGGAACTCCCAGCTTGCACAGCAGCAGGGAACACCCGGCTTGCTCAGGGTGGAACGCTGCCCTTCCTGAAATCCCCTCAGATAACGAGTGGCCAGGAACGCCTGGTCTGCTAAAGGGCAGAACGCTGCCCCAACGGAAACTTGATTGCTCTTGACAATAGCCCACAGGGTCCATAGAAACATGTTTAAGAATAGGCCTCACTTGCTGAACGTTACATCATCTACTCCCATGACCTTCCCCATGATGTACTACTATTCACTAGGGTGTACGACAGATCACAAGACCCCCCTTTGATTGTCTTTGATTGTTTATTGCCAATAAATATGTGAGGTTGCAGCTGTTTGGGGTGATCGCACTCTTGGTGGTGGCATGCCTTGTGGTCGTCCCCTGCTCCCACGCTCTCTTTCTCAGCTAACCCGTCTGTGTCGTCCTTCTCCCAAATCATGCCCCGGCTCCGCGACCGGTGTCGCGGCAGTAATCTGTTGCATTTCTGACTGTTAAAGTTGCAGGGTTAACATATGGGTCTGGTTAATTTTCTTCATCACTGAAGGGAAAGAGAGTATTTGAAAAAGGTAATAAACATTAGGAAAAGAGAAAGAGGGAATGCCTACCACTCTCTCTGTGGAGTAACTGGTGCGGGATTCCCTTTCCAAGCCAGAACTAAGTGGTAAGAGTGGAACTACTGAGATGTCAGTAAACAGAAATCGGGTCAGAATGAAGGATGTTCAGTTTCTCAAAAAAGCCCAAGCATATGATTATGGATTTTGGCCAAGGAACATGTTGTAAGAAGAAAATGAGGTTAGAGTGAATGTTCAGAGTATTTTTTGCTTCTTTGAACTGCTATCAATTAATCATTTTTGGCTGCAAAATATGTCTTTTGGTAAAATGTTCCCTGTAACTCCATGAACTTTTATTTTTCTTCAATATCATAGTTTCTCATCTTCTCATCTTATTACTAAATGCTCATTGTTTTTACTATTTTGTTCATTAATTAAAACTGGAGACAATGATTAAAGTGGTATAAAGAATGTGTTTCATATATTAATGTCTTATATCTTACTCAGGGTTTCCTAATGCTAATTATAATCTAATACTGTTACTCTTAAGTAAAGAAAAAACTCATTAACTCAAAAAGAGTAATAGAGGGAGAAGTACCTCCAGATGTAGTCATGACCTCCTAAAATTCTCTCTCCCATAAAATGAAAACGAACCCTAGAAAGTTTTTAAAAATCAACATTTTCAGAAATCTGGAAATTAACCAATGGCTTGCAAAATTTGGAGTACAGTTTATTCAAGAAAAAATGGCTGATTCTCAGTATGAAGGGTGAGCTTCATGATAGTTATCTCTTGAAAATCAGCAACTCTGCAATCACAGTGAACACCAGCAGCTAGCAGCCCCTGGAGGGGCCGGATGGAATTCGAGTAACAAAAATGTCCCATACCTGGAAAATTGTCACAATTTGACCTGTCTGGCAACTCTCATAAAAATCCTTATTCACAGGGCTGGTCTTTCTTTTGCCTGACTAAAATCTTGCTCTGTGAGGAAAGACCTTTCCCCAAAGCTTTTCACTTAACAATGGTTGCCTGTGGCAGTGATACCCATTGGAGCAAACAAGAGGATTGACAGAAAACTAAAAAGGAAATTCTATAGATAAAAATGTCCATTTGGGCCTTGAAAAGCTCCAGCATATTTATGGAGATTTGGAAGGCCATGCACATGTACAGGGCTATGTGCATGACCAAGAAAGACCGTGGAAGGACCTAGTGTCTTACTTCTGGCTGACTTGGCAGCTAAGTTACCAGAGCAATGAAGGCATGCCTCCACACGCACACAGCATCTCTCAACAAAAGGTAGGAGACTTATTGTTTCAAAGCAATTATGGAAAAGTCATCATTAAATGACCACCAAGCAAAAACAAATCTGGGGGAGGTGGGGTGAATTCCAAGATCCTCACATTATATTATTTAAAATATCCAGTTTTGGGGGGGCACCTGATGGCTTAGTCAGTTAAGCATCCGACTCTTGATTTCAGCTTGGGTCATGATCTCAGGGTCATGAGATGGAGCCCCAAGTCAGGCTCCATGGCCAGCGCGAAGTCTGCTTAAGATTCTCTCTCTCTCTCTCTCCCTCGCCCTCTGTCCCTCCCCAAGCTCATGCATGAGCTCTCTCTCTAAATAAATAAAATCTTTAAAAAACATATACATAAAATATCCAGTTTTCCACTCAAAATTTCAAGACACATAAATAAACAGGATAATATGGCCATACATTGGGAAAAAAAAAAACTAGTCAATAGAAACAATTCCTAAGTTGGGTAGGATCCTGAAACAAGCTAAATCTAGGGAGATCTTCTCTAGAAGCCTCAATCCAAAATGTCATTCTAAAATGCGTATTTTAGGGGGTTGAGGGGTATTTGCTTTCTGCAGTGTTTTAATGCTCAATTAAAATTTTAAATATATTTCAAAGTAAAAACGCTTATCAGGTATTTGGACAGTGTTGCTTAGAATTAATAATTATTATTAACTGACACAGGCGAGGTTCTAACTATGTAATGACTTAAGTAACAAAAATTAAATATTGGCTTTCCCAAGAATATAACTAGTGAGGCTGTGATATGAGGAATGTGAAGTATAAAACTCTAATAACTTATGTGAAAAATAAAGCAAAATTTCAGTTGCTACCAATAACTATCAAATTTTAATTATATTTCTTCCACCTACGTGTTCTTGGGTGTTGATGAAGTAATTGATGCATTGTTTTTTTAAAAAAAATTTGATTCTGCTTAATAAGTGTGTCAACATTAAAGAAGATACTATTTGTTTTATTTCCTTAGCTTTTTATAAACTATCACAATTTAAGTGCTTTAGAAATATACCTATTGGTACTGGGTAATGCTATGAAGTGGTGTTAGGAGACATGGATATCCTACCTCACAATGTACTGTAAGAATTTCTTAAAGTTGTTATCTGTATGTTTCTTTTGAAATTTTCAAAGAAACATGATCAACACAAAGCAAAGACAGTTTATGTTTTTGTTGATTCTAAAGCAATCAAGGTTGTACACATATAGTCTTAAAAGTCTTAATCTCATGTCACGAACCTTTAAAAATTATAGTTTTGCATGATATTCTTCTGTTATGTTTTCTTAGAATATAAATAAATCATTATGCAGTTTCATTAACAGTGAGATGAAGACTGCAACATGATATAAAGTGATTGTGAATCTATTGGACTAGGTGAAGATATGTTTTGATATGATTTATGTCATAAAGTCAATTAATTAGACCAGTAATGCTAAGTTGTTGTTGCTTTTTTCCTTTGGATTTATTTTGTGTAGACTTTGGAGTACCTATACCAGAATCATCTTGATAGGATCCAGGACTTCGCATTTTGACAACTTCCTGGGGAAATGCATTAAAGATCTTGGAAAACTGCCCCAACTGGTTCTGTAGATAATAGAGTAGAAGTAATAGATGTCTGCATGGGGGCTAAGAATGGCAAGCATTTGATGAAGGGTAGGGAGCAACTGAGAAGATGTAATCTCTTTTAGTAATGTTCGAAATAGACCCAATATCACTATGAACATGATTAAGAGACAAAAGGGGCAACAACAATAGCTGGAAGGATTGATCTCTGTGCATCTCCAAGGACATAGTCATGATTGAAATAAATAAGCTCAAATACGAGCCATGAAACAGATATGGTAGTCGGGACCTGTGTGGGAGGTCAAAAGACAAAAGAAATGGCTCATCATGGTTAATCCCATATTGAGCATAAATTGGATAATTTAAGCATCCAAAGACAGAAAAGGTAACATTCCAGAAATTTCTAGGAATTAATCTAGAAAGACTAGAGTCACTTTTGAAGATAAATATAGATAGTAAGACCCAGGTAGTGTACAAATACGATAAATAAGACATAGATAATTTTGAAGTAATTTTGAACAACATGTTTAAAAACTTTCTCCTCAAATTGTTAAGGCCCAGAGAAATGCCTTTCTCTTTCTCTTCGCTCTGAGAAATAAAAATTTAATGCAGACTATCTCAGACAATTTTCATATAGCTTATCTTTGAATGTTATAAGCAAATACATTAGGATAATTTAGCCAGCTTACATTTTTGGCAAAATAATCACTGAGTAGCAATTCTGTGATAAGTACTTTAATAAGTATACTGGGGCCTATAAAACATCTAACAAATAGCAATTCCTGTTTTTAAGGAGCCATTAAATTAGGTATAGTAATAGCCGTCTATGGAAAATTGAAATAACAAAATACAACAGAATTAGATAACTATCTAATGGGTACTACAGATGCAAAATGCTGCACACCTTCAAAGAGAGAGATTTACTGTATCTTAATGGTCACATCAACTTCACAAAGAAGTTCATTGCTGAGCTACTCTTGAATTAGCTAAGCAGTGGAGAGTGGTGCAAATATTCCAACCAAATGGAAAATATAAAGTGAAAAATAATAAAATAGTAATGTTTAAGGGATAGTAAATATAGTAACCTTAATTAATTTGGGAACTTAAAGATGAGATTAGTGGATGATGAAATTAGAAAAGATTGTTGAAATGACCAGATGCCAGGCTAACTATTCAGGTTATGGCTACCTAATATGTGGAGCCTAGGGAAAAATTAAAATGTGGAGATCTTTGTTAAAAAGTAGTAAGAATTTCAAGATGGTGACAACAGATTATCAAACCAAACATGGAGCCCTTCTAAGCACAAATCCCTGTGACTGCATGGTTCACACATTTACAGGATGGCTCTGTAAGGAGTTCAGTCTTCATTTAAAAGGCAATAGAAGCATTAATATCTCTTTGAGATCCTGATTTTAATTCTCCTTTGTTTATCTCAACACTTTCACAATAGCCGAGATGTGGAAACAATGAAATGTCCATTGACGATTAATGGATAAAGAAAATGTATATGCATACAATGGACTACTATTCAGCCTTAAAAAAGAAGGAAATCTCTGCAATATGCAACCACATGGATGAATCATGAAGATGTTATGCTAAATGAAATAAGCCAGTCACAGAAAGAGAAATAATTCATGGGTCCATTATATGAGGTATCTAAAATAGTCACCTTAGAGAATCAAAGAGTAGAATGATGGTTGCCAAGAGTTGGGGTAGGGGGAAGAGGAAAGGGGGGGTTACTAATTAATGTGCTCAAAATTTCAGTCAAGCAAAAGGAATAAGCTCTACAAATCTGCTGGACAATGTTGTACTTTTAGTCAATAATAACAAATTATACATTTAAAACTTTAAGAAGCTAGATCTATGTTAGGTGTTCTTTCCACATTAAAATCAAGAACATGTAGCATTGGCAAATTAAATGAATGAATGAATGAATGAGTGAATGAATAAATAAATAAATAAATAAATAAATAAATAAATAAATAAATAAATAAATAAATAAATGGCTATGGGGAAGTTCTGAAGAGATTTTGTTAGGAAGAGAACATGATGACTACAATGACTTGTGAAAATAACCTGGTGGCAAGTTGCAGCTGAATTATAGAAGGACAAGAGAAGCTTGAGATAATTGGGGAGTAAATGCAGTATTCCAGAAATGTACACCCAAGAGTCTGGTCCCTGACAGAAATAGAAGGAAAACATTTCCAAGAAGTAAAACTTGACTAGGCTTGCGAATGGTTAGAAAAGGGGATAAGGGAGGTTGAGGAGTAAAGGTCGTGAAAGGATTTCAAACATGCTTGTCTGAGAGAATGGCTTGAAACAGTCCCGGGATTTAAATCGTTTATATTTTAGGTAAGCTTATATTGAGTGATGACAGGGGAACCAAGTGGAGACAGCCACTGATCAACAATGAATAGATTAAGGACTGGCTTGTAGGAGATAAATCAGTGTGTGAGATTTGCAAGATGACAGAAATAGTGCGGTAGGCTGATATTTAATGATACTATCACTGATGTAGCATTTCATTTTCAAAGATCCTAGTAGTCAATTATTAACCTATTTTATTTGTTGATGTCACATTTCTCCT
Organism: Ursus maritimus; assembly: GCF_017311325.1. Taxonomy (NCBI): domain Eukaryota; kingdom Metazoa; phylum Chordata; class Mammalia; order Carnivora; family Ursidae; genus Ursus; species Ursus maritimus. The sequence goes on along the minus strand of NW_024427107.1, from coordinate 31,545,215 downwards.
CTGAAGAGTTAGCAATTTCTTGACAGACCAATGATTGAAACTTCAAGGGAAAAAAATAGTTGTATGTGAAAAAACATTATTTAATAAATTGAAATTATTTAATTGCACTGCTCAAGATACCATCCAAAGCCTCTTTACCTGTCTTATCTCTTTCAATATTCTCAACATCCTGATTAGATATGCACTATCTTGATTCCCATTTTAAAGATTAAAAAACTGAAGCATAGGTAAGCTAAGTTTATTGATTATTTAAAGACTGCTTATTGATTGATTATCCTGCACCATTCACTGTTCTAGGTACTAGATATGCAGCAATAAATAAGACTGTCAGTGACCCTATTATTGCAAATTTAAAAGAAAATATCAGTAATAATAAGTTATATGAAGAAAATAGAAAGATGAAAGGATGATATAATAGAAAAAAATGGATACTTTGGATTAGTGGTTAGGAAAATAACTTGCCCGAAGTTATATAGTTAATTAATGTAAACTAGGATTTGAACTCAGTTCCATGAGGCATGAGATTTTTGCCTCCCTTTTTCACTGTTGCTTTGCCAGCATATCACTTAAATATTTGTTGGATAAAATGAGTAACAGCTAATATTTATTGATGGCATGTTATTCACTGTACCATATTATTTCCACAATATTTTTAAATATTTATAAGGTTAATATTATTATTCTTGTTTTAAGGATTTTGAATCTGAGGTTTACTCAGTAAAACAAATGGTTAGAGTTTACACTGTGGCTGTGTAGGGGTGGATATTTGAATAGCTGTCCATAAAAGTCTGAAAATAGGAATATCTCCCTGATGAGCATTTGCAGTGAATCTCTTTAGTCCCCATTATGTTTGGGGATATTGCCACTGTTTGAGTCTTGATGGGAAGATGTGGGAAAAACCCAGATTCTTCTCTTCTAGAATCTGGATGCTTGCTTAACATAGTCCCAGGACCAGAACGGTGCCCTGAGAATAGGAATTCCTTGCTTCTTGAATGCATTACTCTAACAGTCAATGAAAAAAGAAATTACAAAACTGTAAAATACCTAAATCTAAAGTTACCACTGATGTCATAGCACAGATTAAGTAAAAATAGTCTTTTCTGTTTCAAATGGCATTTTGCTAAAAGTGTAGCATTAAATTTTGAATGATTTTGAGTTAGATGATGCCTATGCATGCCTCAAAAACTGGATGTAATTTGGATGTTGGACTCATTCTAGCTCTTGTGATATGGAATAACAATGGATAAAACCTAATGTAACCTGCTCTGGTGGTTAAATTGGGGGGAAATGGACAGAAATTTCATATTGTACTTTGTTTTCTCTATTATAGATATTAAAAAATTTGGGCATATTTATAATAAAAATGGAATGGAATATGCAACTCTCAAAACCAGTATGTTTTCTGTATCTGAATAATATAAAACTTTTTCATTTTGTCATGAGATGTAATATACGTGGTCTGATGTTAGAACAGTGATTATCATTATATCTTATATAATCTAAGCAAAGTTAGAAAATCTGTTGACATTTCAGCCTACAGTCAGGAAGTGCTTCAAGGTTGATTGGAGATAAATCACCTTTAAGTGCAAGGATCAGTTGACGGTAACAAAATGCCTTATCTTCCATATTATTGTGAACCCTGCATTAAGCATGCTGTGAGGAAAGACTACAAATCTGGCAAGCCAGGATAGCTCAGTATGGTGTTCCATGTCAATTTGTAGAGTAATTTGGTTTGCTGCAACACTGAAGATACCTATCAGTTGCTTTCTAAGAGGAAAGGCATCAATATTCTTTTGATTTTCTTTTGACTTAAAAATAAAGTACCCGTTTTCCCATAACACAATGAATGTACTTATTCTCCACATTCCAAAAATCTTCATAGAGAAGATACATTGCAGAAGAGTCTAATGCATTCTCTTTGATTTGTATCAGAAGATAGCTCACAGATGGCTTCCCTAGCCTATGACTTATTCAGCTTCTTCCATCGTGCTAGCAACTCCCAAAACTAATTCAATACATGTCTGTTGAATTCTTTAAGTGCCACATTTAGTTGTTGGCACTGGGAATACAGGGTGCGCAAAACTGATTACCATTTCTGTTCTCATGGAGATTCCTTGTCAGGGAAAATCCATAGCCAAACTAATGTTTCTATTCACATTAAATTCGAACATACCCTCTACCTACTTTAATTTCTCAAGTGGCCTATTGATTTTTTTCAAGTCCTAAGCCTCTATATACAAACATATTTGAAGCCTATTGCAAGTGAACTAACAAGTTCAAAGTGACAAATACAAATACAAATGAGCAATGATAAAAGATAGGTAATTAATCTCACTCAGTCAAACATCCACAGATGAACCAGAATCTATTTCAAATATGGAGTCAACTTCTCCCTTTATTTTACTTGGATAAAAATTCAAAGGAAAAAAAAAACCCTATTCACTAGCGTGCTTATTTATGGTTCTAGGATAAGACTAGGCGGAACCCAGGTAATCTATCACCTTACTTTTATGGCCTGTGATCACTGCATTTTTTATGATTCTCTTCTTTCATGACTTCTATCATGTTGCAACTCAGGAAACTGTAAATGATAAATGATAGCATCCACAATTAAGCCATTAAGCAACATAGTCTTATAATAATATAAAGATATATTACAAAGCAAGTCCCAAGTAAAGAAGTTGTGGAAGTTCATTTTTCAATTCTTTTTGTGGCAATTATACAAAGACCCTTTCTTGACCTAATTCTAAGCTTATACTTACTACAGTCACCATTTACAATGGTTCTTTCTGTTCCTATCATCCACTTCTCAGAGATTTTCAGTTATTTTTAAACATCTTATAATTGCAACCAAATTTATGTTTGATTTCTAAAGTTTAAAGATAGCATTTCCTAGTACTTTATAAGCACTTTAAAATATTTTGAGAACGCCATTATATCACATTAACTTGGGAATGAAGGGAAAAAGGGTTTCATTTTGTTTATTTCATTCCTAATGTGTATTTTTGCCCACGAGCTTTCACATTTTCTAGCAGGTTTTATTTGGCATTGCATTCATGAAGCTCTCATTGATGAAGTGATCCAAAGATATTTTATGAACATCTACTGTGAGCTAGTCAATGTTCTGATTTCTGAGGATTGAAATTTTTGATTTCACTAAGAGGGATGTAAAATACGCGGTAAAGATAAATATGGTAGAGGAAATACTAAAAGCAGGTACAAAAGGTATTTAACCCACCCTATCTATCCCTTTATTTCATACCACCATATTCTTAAGCATCAACCTGTACCCAATCGGATTTGTGCAGATTTGTGCAGATTTATCAATCACTTGGCAAAGAGCATATCCTTTGGATAAAGTGTATAGTTTCTGTTGTAATGTCACAGTAATCTATATCATCGACAATGTATATCTTCATGTATATGTATAATATAATTTATGTAGAGATGGGTGCATTGTTATATTAGTGGGTATATATGTATATATATTCACACCTACACATGCACAGATATATACAGTTGGCCTTTGAACAATATGGATTTGAAGTGTATAGGTCCACTTACATGTAGATTTTTAATGATAAATACAGTACAGCATTATAAATGTTTTTTCTCCTCCTTATGATATCCTTAATAACATTTTCTTTTCTTTAGCTTACTTTATTGTAAGACCACAGTCTATGATACATATAATCCACAAAATATATGTTAATTGATTGTTTATACTATTAGTAAGGCTTCTGTCAATAGTGAGTCATTAAGTCTTGTGAAGTTAAAAGTTATTTTCCACTGCATGGGCCTTGGCAGCCAAACTCCCACATTGTTCAAGGGTCAACTACATATATATATCTGTGATATATACCTGTAAATATAGACATATATGCATATATTTAAATATACGTATGTATACACAAATATTTATGCCTATGTCCTATCTATCTGTAGAAAGAGAGGGACTGGATTAAGTCAAATGTTTAAAGAATTTCAATTTTTAGATTATACTGCTTTTGACCTTCATGGATTTGCCTCTACTGAATTGAGGTTTTTTTCATGTTACCCTGCGATTGATTTGAGGCACATATTCATCAGCATTCACGTAAAGCTTAAAATTTATTATTTTGTTTATGGCAATGACATTTTGAAGGATACTATCTCCCACATCACATAGGGTTTTCTTTTTAAAATATGCTGTAGGGGTGGGAATGGGGAGATTATTCTCATGAACCAAGGTGATGCTCTTATCAATCTTTTAAGTGCAGTAATTTTTGAAATGTTATTTTTACCATTGCTTTAGCCACCAGGAAATTAAGAAAAAAATTGTTACTTCACTTTTTCATGAGCTTTGTTTTTTCCAAATGTTCTCTTTTCATATGTATTCTGTTAAGTATTGTTTTATACATTAAACAAAATACAAAACACAGAAGTGTATTTCATGTGCATTTTCTCTACTGAGGTTTTATGACCAATTGGGATCTTAGCACACAAAAATGTAAATGATACACTGTTTTATTGTTTTGTTACATATTTATTTATTTATTTTTTATTGATAGATTTTTTATTTTTTTTAATTTTTATTTTTTATTTTTTTAGGGTTCCAAGATTCATTGTTTGCGTATAACACCCAGTGCACCATGCAATATGTGCCCTCCTTAATACTCATCACCGGCCTATCCCAATCCCCCTACCCCTCTCCCCTCTGAAGCCCTCAGTTTGATTCCCAGAGTCCATAGTCCATTGTGGTTCATTCTCCCTTCTGTTTACCCACCCCCCCTTCATTCTTCCCTTCCTTCTCCTACCGATCTCCCTGCTATTTCTTATGTTCCATAAATGAGTGAAACCATATGATAATTGTCTTTCTCTGCTTGACTTATTTCACTTAGCATAATCTCCTCCAGTCCCGTCCATGTTGCTGCAAATGTTGGGTAATCGTTCTGAGTATTACATATTTATTTTGATGGTTTTTCATTTTACTATTAAATAGCTTACATTTTTCCTGATATCATTTATATTTTCAGTTTTAGTATTCTACTTTTATTATGATGGCATCTGGTAATCCGTATTTATAGCATTTGGCAATAGAATATTATTCCTTTTTAACTTGTTGATTATTAATTTCCAGTAAAAATAACTTGGGCCTCCTGAGCCCAGTCTTATTCTGCTGGTAGACACAGCCAACTTTCATGACAGAGACACAGTTTAATTCATCAGTATAAAAGGAGAATATATCTGGTTTAAGGATCTAAAGAGACTCCATGGTTCATATTACTGTGGAGTAAAACAGAGAAGGAAACCAGAGCACCTAAGGGTACTTTTTTTAAAAAAAGATTTTTGCTTTTACCTCATGGAATTCTTTTCACTATTGATTGGCTCATGTTCTCAGCATTGTTAGAACCACTTTGATTCCTTTTGACTTATTTTTTACTTGCTCAGCACTTTTCAGTGCTATGCAATGTTTCACACTAATCAAGCCTGCTTTACTGGTTGAGTCCGTCAATTCTTTGATAAGCCTGAGGGATAGAAGTGACAGCTCAAAAAAGAGCGTAGACAAGGCAGGGATAATGAAAAGATTTCAGTTAAGAAGTGTGACTCCCTTCTTCTTACTTAGTCTAATGTGTTTGTGGATGTGTACATTAATTTTTAGCTTATAAAAATAATACATTCAGAGAGCTTGGACTAGTTTGGAAAACAAGAGAAAACATGGAAGAGTAGGAAGAGTTATGTATGTTAAGAACATTTTCCCCATTCTGTTCACTAGTAAAAGAATTTAAGGAATTTGAAATGGCCTATGGATTATTGTTTAATAATAATGTGTTGGTCAGATGTAAGTTTACCAGCTCAGATGTTTAAATGATTTCATTATATCTTGAATTTTGGTTAATCCAGTTTCCATATAAGCAAATTATACTGTACTGTCTCTTTTTCAATAACTACCGAGTCAGAGAACCAGGTTGAATGTTGTGCATGCTGTGCTAAAAGGGCATGCACAATATTTCTTATAATTGCATTACCTTTATTATTTACATCAGTAAAGATATGTGATCCATTTGTGCTGCAGATGTGAAATGTCACTCAAAACTGGAAGAATGGTATCTTATTTGGCTTCAGTGATATCCAAGGCATTTTGCAGGATGTTTATATTTGATGATGCATATTATGTAATTTATTCTTAAAGTATGAAATGTTGAAGAAACAGGGGTTGGTGTGCATCTGCACTTGTGCTAAAATGAAAAAATAATATCACTGGTTCTTTTAAGAGTGGCTTATAAAATATTGACCCTTCTGACTACAATTTGATACCTCATGATCTGGGAAATATGAGAAGTTACCTTTGACCAGAAAATGAAAAAAAGAAACAAATGAATACATTTATTTATAATGAAGACCTTCCTCATAACTAAGAAAAATAATGACAAAGATGGAGCAGGCATTTGTAAAGTTCACCAATTCCATGATCTTGGATCAAACTTAAAATTGTTCTTTGGCTGATATATTGCTATTTGCATAAAAATACAAATTATGAAGTGTCTTTCTCTTTTCAGTAATAGTTATCCAACAAGCCCTTATCGAATACAATCTACAGATAGGGTGATCCGAATACCTTTAATTTATGGTATTTCATAATTTAAGAGAACAAATACAATCAAACGATTTGTCTCGTTTTGGATTGAGTTTGCCTCAAATTATTAAATTATTAAAGTTACTATAACAGTGGTATCTGGTTATCAACAGAATTTCTTTATTTTTGAAGGAATTGTTTAAACAGCACGGGTGAAGAGAATGTTAAAGCTCTAAATTTAAAATAAATTTAACTATACAAACATTTATTGTAAATAATTTGTTTAAAGCATGGATATAAAAACCAGTCAAAGAGATGCATTTTCTTGTGTAAAACTGGAGATTTATATTTCTCAAGAGTTAAGAATTTTGGCCATCATGCACATTATATAAATACCTAATAAATAGTAAAAATAAAAGAAATTCTATATTGATAACAACATAAAGCATTTCATTAATAATTTGATTACAAACTTTTATTTACCCATTTTATCTTGTAGCTATCAAGTAGCCTTCTAGATGCTACTGAAAAGTTACAAGATCCCACTTATTTTGAAGATTCATCATGGTGAGTTTCTTGAAAAGCTTTGATACCTAAGATTCTGACTTCTGAAATCACAGAAGTTTATTTAAAAATAAATTTCTAATGTCAAAAAATAAAATGAAGTGACCTACATTGATAGCTGCGAAACTTCAAGTAAAACAGTAAGTCTAATATTTTGATTAACAAAAATAAGAAATTTTAATAGACTAAAAGGGTAGTCACAACCAGTCACTGAAACAACATGCTTGATAGCTTTTAAATACTTGCATGAGTGGATGAATTAATGAATCTTTAGAGATTTACATACTGTTTAAATAAGTTAAATTTGAAAGCTTTAATGAACATTTTTTATGATACGTAGATTATTATTATTATTTTTTACCTTACTGATAAAAACTGTTTGACATCTGATTGGCTGTAGGAGCTCATCTGGAATTGAAGGATTGATAAATTGGCCAAAGATTGTATTGATTTCTAACTGAAAGGCAGCAAGATTTAGAACACATTTCAGCGTCAAATAGAAATTTTTCTGATTCCTGCCACATATTGATTTCAGAAGCCCAAACTCATTGCACATTAAGCATTTTTTTGTTTTTTTATTTTTATTTTTTTTATTAGTTCCCTTATAGTTACACTCATTCTGATCACAACCCAAAACAATTCATACCAATTTTCTAGGACAAGGGTTATTAACTCTGTGTCAGTAAATTCCCCTATAAGCAATACACAGGTTTGTATATATCCTTATGGCAAAAGCTATCATTTCATTTTCTGAACTATTAATTATTCTAATAAGGCTAAAAAGTGAGTTTATTTTGGCATAAGTATTTGTTTGGAGAGGGGAGCTGGTATTTGGATGATCCAGGATGAGAGAAAGGATCTCATATTTCCCTGGCAAGAAAAATAAATGATCAAGTGTGGATAAAATATGAAGTTGCTCAATTCCGTCAAAAACGAAAGGTATGCTGTAGTGTGACTCAATGAACACTAAAATATGGTTCCATAGCTTGTTTTCTCTTTCAAATATCATAAGTGCAAGTCTTACAGAAAAAAAAGTCAACATAATTATAAAAAGATTTACATTTATTTGACATAGACATGATTTTTAAAAACAAGTGATGTGATGCCGGGGTGGCTCAGTTGGTTAAATGTCTGCCTCTGGCTCAGGTCATGATCCCAGGATCTTGAGATCAAGCATGGGGCCCCCTGCTCGATGGGGAGTCTGCTTCTCCCTCTCCCTCTGCTGCTCCCCGTGCTTGTGTTTTTTCTCTTTCTCTCTCTGACAAATAAATAAATAAAATCTTTAAAAGAAATAAAAAGTAAATAAAAACAAGTGATTATCTTAAAACCAATGGCTCTTTTTAAAAGGAATTCTATAGGTATAATTTTCTTTCATATTTAGAAGAAGTTGTTATTTTTTGCTTTATTATTTTCCTAGATAAAATTATGGTCAATTACTGCTTATTGGCTAAATGATGTTTCAGATCATTTTTAAAGGTACTTGGAAAAATTAATATATACTAATTATTTTCAACACAGAAATTCCTTATTTGAAATGGTTCATATTACTTGCATAACAGTTAGGTAACGTAGTTTGTTGATAGTGACAGACATCAAAAGAATATTTTTTATTGCTTTTATTGTTGGGTTAAATTTCAACATAGAGTTTCTTTCTTTTTTTTTAAGACCAAATAAGTGAGTAACTATTTTAATATTGAAAGCCATTTAGAGAAAATTTCAAGCTGCTTCCAGTATTTAATTCAAATCCGGATTCCCAAATTTGGCATTTTGTTCCCCAAATTTAACTGATTATTTTTGCCCTCCATTATCAGTCTTGGTGTATACTAAATAGAAGTTGGAGTACAGCAAACTTTACAGTAGTTTCTATTATAACATTTTTGGCTGAGATTAAATAAAATAAACTTGGAACTTCAATGTGTAACTTAAAGTTTGAATTTTTTCATAGTAATTTTTAATCCAAATAATTTGAATAAATTCTAATTCATTTTGGGACTCCTTCAAACTTCATTTCTGTGAAGAAATGTGTAATTATTTCTTTTATCCAACCTTGTGAAGCTATCCTTTGTGGAAAGAATCTTGACTTTTAATGAAGGGTAAAAGGGAAAGCTAGAAATTTAGAGATAAATAATATTCTTTATTATAAGATTATCAAACAATAACTTGGGAGACTTCTTTGGGACGATGATGGGATTTTATTATTATTTTTATATTAGATGGTATTTTCCCACTTGTCATGAAGCAGAAAGACCAGAAGATTCCATATTTACTCTTAAAGAACTTTAAGCTATAATAAAATGTATGCTATTTCATTAAAGTTTAAGTTTGTCATTACTCAGTAGTCATTTCACTGGTGAACCCTCCATCACTCAGTCTAATTAATACCTTTATAATCCCCTATATAAGTGTACAAGACCTTTAGACTTAAATGATCCAATTCTTGGTAATAATAAGCTCACAGAAATTACTCAGTACTCAACTTACAGCTCCTTTAAGTTCAAGTGGACACATTATTGTCCATCATTTAGATAAAGATCCACGTAACTATGAAATACAACTGAAACAATTACACTTTTAAAATATGATTCTGCTAGAATTCATTACAATATTCTGATTCTTTATCCTGTGCTCTTCAACCACATGTATTGATATTGGGATGACCTCATTAATTATAGTGACAGAGTAATGGATAAGGGTTGTATTACACTATCATTCATGGCTGTGGAGGAAAGCTAAGCATCATTTTCAATCCCTTTAACACTGAGTATTAGAATAACTAATAACTAAAAGCTGAACACTAGTATAATTGTCATGATTTTCTATCTAAATCCTTTCAATCTGAAGAACAAAATATTTGGACCTATAGTGTTTTGGTACAGTAATCTACCTGGGATTTTGAAATCACTGAATCTAAATCATCTCTCCTCACGTGCCAAGGAGTAAGATGATTCTATTTAAGCTTTAGGGTAAAAGTAGCCATCCATTNCCTGCTGAGGAGAAAAACAAATATGTTTTCAACATATATAAAAGATTATTTCCAAATGCAGATATGCAACAGACTAAAATATTTTACTAGTTTAGAGAATTATGTTGTTATATCCTAAATCTACATGAATTGTGAGTATATAATTATAATAATGATAGCTTGCCTGTTCTATAAAATGTTTACAAATGCAGTAGACGATCATTTATTTTGATTTTTTGACAGATGCATAAAAATTGTTCTAAATTTTTATTTTTATTAAAAACATAATATGTATCTGCTTTTCATTATTTTAAAATAAAAAACTCCTCATGATTATTATTGCATTCTTTTTGTTTTAAGATTTTGTTTATTTATTTGAGAAAGACCCAGAGCATGCATGAGCTGGGGGGAGGGGAAGAGGGAGAAGCAGGCTCCCTGCTGAGCATAGAGCCCAAGGTGGAGCTCGATCCCAGGACCCTGGATCATGACCTGAGCCAAAGGCAGGTGCTTAAGCTTAACTGATTGAGCCACCCAGGAGCCCCAACGTTTCATTCTTTATAAAAAGTGTTATAAGCATTAGGGCACCTGGGTGGCGCAGTTCATTAAGTCTCTGACTCTTGGTTTAGGTCAGGTCTGGATCTCAGGGTCGTGATCTGAGGGTCATGAGATCCAGCCCCTTGTCGGGCTCCACACTCAGCAGGGTCAGCTTGGAATTCTCTCCCCCTCTCCCTCAGCCTCTCCCACTTGTGACTGCTCTCTCTTTCTCTCAAAATAAATAAATAAGTATTTAAAAAACAGTGCTATAAACATTAATGAGCCATTTTAAAAAATAGCAAGCACTCACGAAATTTTACATTTGTTCCAAATGTAAATCCATGGGGTTTTATAAGGCTGTAAGGGAAGAAGTAAATAGTGGTTGTTTCTTTTGAATTATCATAGTACATGGACTTTCTAAACTCCAATAATAGTTAAATCCTCAAAAAAATATCTGGAAATTTAAGCAGAAAGAAATAAATTTGTTCCATTAATTCTTCTAAGAAGGGTAAAACTAAAAATTCAAACTTAGAGCTGACTGGCCTAGGTCTGAGCCGTTGGCATGATGCTTGGTGCACAGTAGCCCTTCAATAAATGATGAGTCTTTGGGATTTCCTTTCCATGTTTGAGTTTTGTCTACGCAGAGACAGAACAGAGATTACTTAAAAATACCTGAAACTATTTTAGTTAGCTATCTAAATGTAGGTGCACAATAAAATTTAGTTATATTAATTTGTCATCAATGGCCTTGGTACTCTTTGTTCACTTCATTGAACAAATGGTTATTTTTTTACCCACAATATCCCAGGCTCAATAAAGGCTTACTGACTTTTAAAATTTGGGTTAACACACACACACATGGTCACACATATATATGTGAGTATTCATGAATTTCTACCTGTCATCCACCCTTTCTACTCTTCCAGTTGTAGTTTAGATTCCATTATTAATATTACTTTCTTTTCACCAAATACTCTTCAAAAGCCTACTTTCTCAGTATTGAATACTATCCTCTGTTTTTTTCCCTAAAACTTCTATAATAATATCCAGCTCTCTTCACATAACAAGCTTCTGAAACACCCACCAAAAGGCAACCATAAACCAAAAGGCCTACGTTAGGTAAAAAAAAAAATCATCATATCCCCTTTCTTAGGAATCGTAATCCTGTTTACTCCTCTCATCAAACCTTCTGTAAAACACTTTCATGTAAAAAATTAATATGGGAAGGTGAAACATCATTGTGGAGATTAATCCCTGGACAAATTTTTGATCCTGGGTAAACTTTAAAAATTTTGTTGTTTTTACAATGGTGAGAAGATCAGTTAGGAAGAAGTTACATCAGTCCATAGAGAAGGATGAGGCACTGAAGTGCAGCGATACAAACAATAATGCAGCGCTGCTAACTCAGACCAAAAAGCCCCAAGAACTGGACTGCCTCTCGCCCCAGTCTTTAAAGGTCTCACCCCCTTGCCTTTTTCCAGGAGAGTTAAGTTCAGACTTCAGTTCTCGCTCCTTTCCCCAATTGCAAAAGCCTTGAATAAAGTCTTCCTGGTCTGCTGTAGTTTGTGCAGTGCAAGTTTTGCTTTGGCAGAGGCCATCACGCAGGCCCTTCCAGTGGCGAAGAGTTACCTGGAGTTGGGTTTGAATTCTGGGGATTTGTTTCTGTGGGCTTACGACTTATGCATCATCTGTATGGATGATGTCATCAGAGAGGATTACCAGGAATAGAAACCACAGCAAGGAGCAATTCTGTGAAGTAAAACATTGATAATCACTGAAAGAGAACTTGGCAGCTGGTATCCAACTTCCCCAGACATTTCTGTGGTCAATATCATTTGAAGAGTAGGACTTGCTACAGCAGCAATTGCAAGGTACAGAATACATGGTGTATCTTGACAAAAATGATAATTTTATCTCTATAATTACATCTTTTTGTTTTGTTTTGTTTGTGTTCATTTACAGGTTTGCATGCACAACAACTTTTGCATTGTCTCTTTTAGCTCTGGCATGAACTCTCTTGATTACTGGTTTGTCTTTCCATGGCGGCAACTTTCTTGGGCAATGCTAAAGCTTGTCAACTCAGGTCTATGGAATTCAATTCTTTACACCAATCCTATGGCATATCGGACTAGAGAGATAAGGATGAGCTTTCTGGGTTAGCCTCTTTGTTACCTATTATTGAATATCCAATTACCACAAACTTTGTAGCTTCAAACAACACATGTTTATCTAACAGTTACTATAGTTAGGGGTCCAGACATGGCTTAGCTGGGTCTACATCTTCAGGATCTTTCATAAAGATGAAATCAAGTGTTGCCCAAGGTTGAATCTCATCTGAAGGCCAGACTGAGAAAGAATAGTTGTCAAGCCTTCACATCTGTGAAAAGAATTGCGGTTTTTCAAAGGCCATTGGAATGAGGGTGTCAATTTCTAATAGGCTATTGGCTGGAGGACACACTCCAATGTGGACACCACCCAGTGTTAAGTCTCCCCAACTTGGTGACTGACTTTATCAATGACAGTAAGCAAGAGATTAGCTTCAGGTTTAAAAGTTCTCAAAGTAATGACAATGTTTCTTAAAATATCTTTAATATGTGATACTATAATTAGTGTCCTTATCACTATAACTATGACAATATTACCTAATTTGTAGAATTGTTGTTAGGGAAAAATGAGGCAATATAAAATACTAAAGTACTAGATGAATATACGGATGTGATTATTGCCATTAGCCATCATTTTTTATGAGAAAACATTTTAAGGCAAGGATAAGAGGACAGTGTGTGGATAAACATAGGCTAATAAATACAAAAGAAAAGGTAAAGTGCATCTTCAGGTTATTTATGTATGTTTTGAGATATGTCTAGGAATTTGTTTTTATTCACGTATGGTGAGGCCAACAAATCAGGAGACAACTATGTTTGAAAAGATAGTTTGTTGCTCATAGTTCCCAACAAAAAGGGGTGTGCCCTACGATAAAGGCCACATGGTTGAGCACCAGGGTAGGTCAGGAGACAGAAGAAAGGAAAGTATGGACAGCAGTCTTTTTTGTGGTTTTCTCTAGAAGGAATGGATGAGGGTAAGCGAGCTGAGGTTTAGTATTGGACAGCTTCAAGAATTCCAGCAGACCCTGGGCTGTAGGGGTTGTCCCTTTTTGTCCAGTACCTGACTGTGGGGTGACTTAGGGAAGGGGGATAGTGTTCTGCACTGCAGGAGCCTGATAAAAAGAGGTAGATTGGGGTTTGAACTCAGGATTAGCTAGTTTGCATATCAAACACTGACTCACAGGCAAGTTATTTGCGATGTCTATGAATTCACTAACTCGGGGAGATTAAGTCCCGCCCTAGATGTGCAGTGCCCTGAGATGTCAAGGAACCATAAAATATAGAAAATAAAAAAAAATGATTACTACATCCTTTTATTCATATGCTGTTCTCAAAACTCTGGTGGTTTACCCTTAATGCAATAATACAAAGGATTTATATTGAGTTGATGAGAATAGCAGAGTGATTTAAGCATGAAAGTCTGACTGGCTGGTTTTAATCCTAGTTTTGCCACGGTTCACCCCTAAAAGTCAGTGTCCCTGTTTGTATAATGGAGATAAAAATAGTTTCTATTTGATATATGTTTTAACATATTTTCACATTAAATATGATAATGTGTATAAACTAGCCCAGTACCTGGTACATAACAAGTCTTCAGTAGATACTAATTATTGTCTTATTATCCCTAATAACTTTGTAATTTCCAAGCCCAAGACAGCTGTTGGAATCTTTCCACATTTGTATATTTCCATCTTGGCACAGAACAATATACATATAAAGTAGAATGGGATTTTACTTGGAAAAAAAATTCAGAAAGGGAAAGCAACAATAGAAATTAAAAAGTTGTTATAAGAAGTGATATGGGAAAGACTGAGAGAAAAATACAGAAGTTGGGTGGATGAATGTGGATGGCTACTTTGTCTGGGACCTCTTTACACACCTTGCCTGCTCATCTTTCTCCCCACAGAGTTTGACACCCTGCTTCCCATCATGTCTCCGTCTCTTAATCCTATTTGTATGTCTCCTTCCAGATGTATGAATCCCATAGATTCTCAGCTCCTTCATGATATCCAGGCTGAGGACAGATGTGAAAATCAGGATACTTATACTCTGCTTCTCTAATTAACATGTTAACAGTAGCAATTAACAGTGTGAAGGCAAGAAATGTCATAAAATGTTGTGATAGGTAAGACTTAGTTTTTAAATGAGACTCGGTTTTTTAGTGTTTTGGTTTTTTGTGGGTTTAGTAAATCTGGTGACGGCATTTTGTTTTTACCCTGTGTTGTGGTTTCCACTTTCTGAGGGTGAGCAGAGCGCCGGATTCCTTAAGCTTCTGCGTCTAAAATGCCAAGAGCATTATGATCAACTTGCTGTTTGATTTCCACTGAAACCATTAAACATGAGAAAACTTTAGTTCCCAATTGTCACTGCACTTGTGGATGCTTTTTTAGATAACTGGACATTGGGACCTTTTGCCTTTGAATCTCTCCTTCCTTTCCCCTGCTACTTTTTTTGTGGTTTTCTCTAGAAAAAGCCATTTTAAACCCAGTCACACTTAAACACATATCCCTTCTAACAGAGACTCACACTGTCTTCGGCTTTATTCCTTTGTATAATCACTTTTTTATTTTCTCCTCCCTGTCCCAGGGCCCCAGCCTTATCCAGGTGGTATTGTGAATGAGGTGAGTGGTTGGGAGGCAGGAAAGAGAACTGTGACCACCTGCTGGATAGACTTTTTACCTGCTGCTCTTCTGATTATCTGTGCTGGGATGAGGCAGCTCTTAAAAAGATCTGAGATTAAGGCTGTTCAGAGGGACACTGAACTGGGTATCTAGACAACACAGGAGAGAATCAATGAATTACCGGCTGCACTTACCTCTCCTCAGCAGCATATTTAGAAACCCCGGCCTTTCAAAATTTATTGTATCAGGCAGGTCATTGTCTTCATCTGTCCCGGTAGAGCAGAAAGCCAACTGAGATTTTTGATCCTAGAGATGGTGTCTTCATGGGCTTTCTATCATATATTTGTTGACAGCTTCCTGTTGTGCAATTTCCTCTACTCCAGAAATTTCTCTGGTTATTATTTAGGAAGAGAAAAAAAAAAATTTAGAAAAATGAAGCACACCTTTACTCTCCCAGCTGCCTTTCTGGTAGTAGGAGAGAAAAAGACCGGGCAAAACTGCTCTTGAAGGAGGGCCGCAGAGGTAACAGGTGGACACCTGTCATGGTGGGCAGAGGTGGGACTGGAGAGTGAGTCTGTGGCGATGCTGACTCACTGCCACCCATCCATAAATTCTAGATTGAAATGTCAACCACCCCTCTGTCCACACATGCCGCTGAAACCTTAGTACGTGTTCAGTGACTCTTGGTCGTTCCCATTCTTACATAACATTTACGTGGCATCTGCATTACACTTCCAAAGCACATTTCTGATCATAACATTCACTCTATGGCACACAAACTTTCAAAAAGTTTACATTCTCTAACAAACCAACCGAACTCCTTAGTTTAACACCGAAGATCTAGCCCTAATTCACATGAACACATTCCTTCCTTGTTTCCTTGATGTTTCTCTCTCTTCTGTGTTTTCTCTCCTTTTTTTTTATGGATTTCTTTCTCTTCATGTTTTTATGGTTCTCTCTTTGAACCTTAAAATACATTCTTTTAGAATTTTCATATGTGAATCTATTGAAGCCACATAAAATAGATAGATGCTATTTTTAGTCCCATTTTATAGATAAGAAAACTGAGTTTAAATACATTAAATACATTAAGCACAAGTTTAAATACATTGCCCAACATAATTCCAAAGTGAAGCTTTCATCAGTATTCCTACTAGTTATTTATAAGTGTACCCTTAAGAACCACATATAAGGACTAGTAGGTAGATGGATATACATATCTTGATTTCAAGGGAAATGCCTGAGCTATAACTATAAACTCTGGAGCTAACCATGGAAAAGGAAGACATCAAGTATAATTAATGTGGATAGAAAATAAAGGATGTTTTAAATCCAGAGGTGATATTGCCCAGGTGTCAGAATGTTGCTTTTTGAATTTTGGATCTATTTCTTAACCATTAGTGTAACCTCCTATATGGTACTTACTTCACCAAAAATTAAATTGTGAGAGGCAGAACATTAGAATTAATAAGAACATGGGTTTCAAGCTCCACTACTATGTGAAGGTGAACAAGTTACTAAGATTTTCTAATATTATTTTTCTCATCCACAAAGTAGGAAAAAATACTTATAGCTACATCAGAAGGCTATTTTGAATTTTTACCCATATTAATATTTGAAAAAATATGTAGCGAATTTATGGCATCTCGTAAGTCTTGTATGTTTTAGACTTTCGATGCTTTCTAAAATGCAGTTGGTAATAGTACCTTCCCCAAACTCGTAAGAATTAAATTAGATAAAGCACATATAAGTACTAAATAAACTTTTTTTAATAAAATCTTTCATCCAGGAGATCATGCTCTGCATAACAGATACACTTTTAATTTATTATATTCTTTTATATGAAGATGCATAGCTGTAGTTTTGTGTAAATGAATATTTAATTCTTTTCTTGTTTCAAGATTTATTCATTTTATAACTCCTGAAAGGCATATATATGTGGCTTAAAAACAGAGCACTTATTTTTTTCCAAAGCACGCATTTTTAATATCTTTTGACCTTGCCGTGAACGTCAGTATATGTTTATTTTCTTGATTCTTTCAATAGAGTCACTCAGACATTGGAATGAAGTTTGTTCTAGTTGATGCATTATTCATTGAAAATGTCCAATATATGATAAAATATTGAATTTAAAATATTGTAGACCTTTCACTTTTCCTTTTATATATCTAACATTTTTTAAATAAGTATCTTTTCCCATAAATGGTCTCCATTGCTAGGTTACAGATCTGGTACATTAAATGCCACCTTCTACAGACTTAAATTTGGTAGTTATAACAATCTTTTCCCAAATTGGATAAATGTTTAACTTCTAAACACTTTGGATTTCTTCTCTGAGTGCCTTCAAAGTGCATTATCAATGTTTTTTTATAGATGGTGTATTTTGTTTTAATTGGAAAGCATTTTCCCTGCAAGGATTTTTTTATTTTTTCCAAACTGTGACTAAAGTCATTAGTTTAATGGCTCTTACTGGCCTTTCAACCACAGAACAATATCTCTCTACAACTGACAAGGGAAACTACTTAGTTGTCTAGAGACGTCTATGAGTTTTCATTACTCAATACTAACCTAAATGTGTACTCTCTGAGTAAAACTCGAGGAAATTTGATTAGATTCCTGTATAGATAACATTGTAATCAAAGGCTGCCAAGAAATTCCTAGGAGATTTTCAAAGAAATACCTTGAAGTGAACAGTATTATTAAGCAGTACAACTCCATGGATTGAGACCATAGAGTGCAATATTTCCTTGCAGTTCGAAAAGTATGAGCAGTTCTCCCCTTCCCTAGGCATGATTGTCAGTGCAGGAATTGCCCCTGGAAGGATATAGGAAGCCAGAGGGGAGTTGAGAATGTTGGAAAGCTAGAGAAGAGAAAATTGTGATTGCCACTTTTGTCTACATCTTGGTATTCCTTGGCAGAGTTAAGAGGCACATCTGATTCTGCAAATCTACCAATATTTCCGAGAAACCGAGCAGCTGTTGGATTTAAGATACAAACTCCTCCAAGATGTCTGGTGTGGTGGTCCTAGTACTCCAGAGAGGGAATTAGTAAAGAAAAATAAGATTTGTGTGTTCAAGACTCCATATCTACATTTTCTCCCCCAAAGTAGCTTTTGAAAATGTGAGTAATAAATGGATTATGAAAGTTAACGATAAAATATCAGAAACAATAGAAAGTGGGGAGGGGTTTAGAATAATGGAAAATAAAATTGGATGGGCTCGTATGGGTTCTCCTGATGCCAACACTTGGAGAGATAATGGAGTGTAATGGAAAGAACATAAGCATGAGGGAAAGAAACCTCTATTTTTTTTTTTTACTCTATCATTAAGCCAGCTGTGTGACACATTTAAACTTTTGTTCCACAGTGACTTATCTAAAAATCAAGATGATTATTAAATGTAGTTCCAACTGTGCTCCTGAAACTTTCAGGATTAGAGGGTATGATTCTGGGGAGATCAGAGTAGGTTAACATTCTGGAAATAGAGGTCACATTTTATTTTTCTACCCATAATATCCACTATTATAAATGTTATAACTCAAATGAGCAACAGTTTATTAAAGGTGCCTAGAATATACTAAATGCCCCCAAAACTACTCCATCCTTACAATGCATCACAGTTTAGAATTTAGTGCAAAATAAAATGTGTCTTCATTCCATATACTTTTATACAAAATACCAAGTGAATTTTCAATCAATATAGCTTCTGCCAGATATTGAAGGGAGGAAAGATTTACTCAATTGGTAATTATAACATTAGTAATAATGATAATGGCAAGAAATAACAACAGTTGACATTTACACTTTTACAATATTCCAAACACTAAACTGTTTTATAACACTGTCTCACCTGTTTCTCAAAATAAGCTTAAGTAGTATATATAGATATATATAGATATATATATATATATATCTATATATACTTTTTGTTTCTATTTCAGGAAACAGGCTTAGAGAAGCAAAATTCCTTCCCCAAGATTACACAGCTAGGAAGTGGTGATGCCAAAATATGAGCTAGGGTATGTGTTTCCAAACAAATGATGTAGCCCTTATCTCAACTTATCTAATCTACTAGCCTGGTTTAAACTGAGAATTTTAATGAATAGGGAACTATTTAGTGCTGTATTACAAATATATAATTTTCTTTTTCTTTTTTTTTTACATATATAGAAATTTTCTAATTTAAGATTATCATAATTACTACCTTTATTTAAAACAAATAAACAAATAAAGGTAGCCAAAGTCAGACTAATTAATCTAGTGAAACTTGCAGCCATATATATATATTTTTTCTTTTTTTTAGGGAGGGGTTGGAGAGGGCAGAGGAAGAGGGGTAAAGAGATCCTAAGCAGGCTCCACACTCAGCATGGAGCCTAACTTGGACTTGATCCCACAACCGCGACATCATGCCTGAGCTGAAATCAGGACTCAGACACGTAACTGACTGAGCCACCCAGGCACACATTCGCACCTTTATTTTCAATCAGTGATTCTTTCTGATAACATGGATTTCTCTCTCCTTCTGAGATAAATTCAATGATTGAATTTTTGATAGTAGTCTTTAGGTCTCTTGTAGATATTGGCATACTAAATGTCACTGCATAAAGCTACTGTATAGTTTCTGAACACTTATTATATGCTAAGTATTTTAAATATATAGCGTCATTTAATCTAATAAGATATTCTTCTTCTGAAGATTACTATACTGAGTCTCAGAGAAGAAAATTAAATCATTCAAATTTGCCCAGTTGATGGAGAACTGAGGTACTTCAGATTCAAATTCATTAATTTTTATTTCTAAAATTCATTTTCCTTTCTATATATGAAATATCTTTAAAACACCTCATGCATAGAGTCAGTGGTATAATAGTATATTAATTGGGTTGTGGTTAGTAAATGCAAGACATATTTAATGGCCCCAGTGTATAGTCAATTTTCACAGATGTTCCATAGGTGGTTGAAAATGTCTGTCATATTGTTGCTAATGATCATGTTCATGTTGTTTATATATTATTATTACTATTATTTTTGCTTGAACCTTTAGTTACTGAGAGTGTTGTTAGTTGACAACGATCAATACTCACCCAAACTAACACAGACATCTATCTGTATTATCATCAAATGTTCCAATTTGTGCTGATTTCACTACCAAATGTTTTGATTCTTTTTTTTATTTAGTCACATTGATATTGTTCTTACTAGATTATGAGCACCCATGACATAAGAAATACAGTTATATGATTAGTTCTAAAAGCTACTTACATAGCATTCCATGAAGATAAAGTATTTATCAAATTTTCTTAATTCTTCTTTTCTAATCTTTCTTGATTGACAATTTCTTATAATTCAAGTATCTGTTGAAATGCCACCTCCTTAGATAATTTTCCTGACTTCCAGTCTTATATAAGACTTATATAAGACTTCCAGTCTTATAATTATTCATCCAAAACTGTATTACATCATTCTACTTTAGAAAGAAAGAGAAGAAAGAAAGAAAGAAAGAAAGAAAGAAAGAAAGAAAGAAAGAAAGAAAGAAAGAAAAGAAAAGACAGTTTTTTTTCCTGAGGACTTATCATTACCTGAAATTATTGTGCTTTGCTTTATTTTGTTGCTTTTTATCTCTCTCCTTCCACTAGAATATAAACTCTGCCAGAACAGAGACTTTGTCATTCTGTTCACCATGGTGTCCCTAGAATCTAGAACAATGGCCATAAGAGTGTTTGGTAAATTTTTGTTGAACAAATAATGCTGAATAATACTGATGAATCCAATTTTATTCAGATTCTACTTTAAAAATTTAAGAGGGGAAATGTGGTTATGTATGTAATTATCTAATTTTGGTGATCATAAGACACATCCTGATTCATCACCACCTTCCTTTTTCCTTTGTATTTCTATTTCTTCCTTTTATTTTGTGCTCTGTTTCTTTGCCCTCTTTACCTATTATTTCTTTCCTTTTCTTTTTCCCCATTTTTATGTGGATGGTGGATTTTTCTGAGTCTGGCTGACTAAAACTCATTGTCATTTCTAATGCCTAACAGTCAGTGGACTTTGCAAAGGAAAAAATTAAAACGGCGAATTTGGTAGCTCAAGGTCAGATATTAATGTTCATTCATATGTATAGACACTGTAGATGCAAATGATGGTGTTGGGTTTTTCTCAGAGTATCAGTGTGGAGCTTTTATTGTTTTGTTATTATGAAGATAAGTCATCATGGGGCTCAACCTACACTTTGCATTCACTTTAATAAGTTTCTTTATTGTTGCCCAGAAATGTGCTTCAGCATAGAATGTAAGCCACTGATCCCTTAATCTTCCATTCAGGAAATGAGTGTTCCTCAATGGAATATTAATACCTTTTCCTTTCAGCCTTTAAGATATGGCTTATTTTAATCAATTGTCCCCTTCTGATTACTGTTAATAACAATAGAGTCTGTTTATTAAACTAAGAAAGGACATGTAAGTAGGGGCTCTGGTTATTAGTAACATGCCAGCATTGAATGATATTGTTTTGACTGGTGGAGAAGACATAAAGTAGAATAAGGAACAATAAATTACAACACAAAAACAGTGTGTGTGCTAACACTAAAGTCCAGGGCAATCAACACAAATTGATCATACATTTAGTCTGACTCCTGAAAACTAAGTGAAGTTGTATCTAGATATGCCTCGATTGACACAAATTCTGCTTATGCATATGAGTGAATTTCTATAACAATACTTCTTTCAAGTTATGTGGTTACTAATCATAGAGAACTTCTCATTAGCATATAAGATACTTTCAATAGCAAATTCACTCATTCAATAGACAGCTATTAATTGCTTACAACACAATAAGCTATGTTTTAAGCTTTAGAAATATAATGGTAAACTATCCACGACTCCTGTCCTCCTAGAGGAGGGAAGATGTAGTAAATATGAAAACAAAAATATCATCACTTTAGACTGCAATAGTGACTTTGCAAAATGGGGATACATGGTGGGTGCTGTTAGTTATTTTAGTTACAGTGGTCAGGAAAAGCTTTTGTGAAGAGGTGACCTTTGTGATCAGATATGAATAAATAATAAGGTAAGTATGCAAAGAACCAGAGAACAGCATCTGCAGTGAAGGGAATACGATACAAAGGCAGTGGTATTCCTTCAATAGAAGGAAGACACACATGGCTGGAGCATCAGGATTGCAAAGAAGAAAATAATAAGAAAAGAAGCTGGAGAGAGAAGTAGGCACTAGGTTATGTTGAACCCTGTAGGCTAATATTCTTAAAAGTTCATTTTATTATAACTTTGAGACAAGTTAGTGAAATATTTTAATCATAGGAATGAAATGATCTTTTTTTTTTTAAAGATTTTATTTATTTATTTGACAGAGATAGAGACAGCCAGCGAGAGAGGGAACACAAGCAGGGGGAGTGGGAGAGGAAGAAGCAGGCTCATAGCAGAAGAGCCTGATGTGGGGCTCGATCCCATAACGCCAGGATCACGCCCTGAGCCAAAGGCAGACGCTTAACCGCTGTGCCACCCAGGCGCCCCAGGAATGAAATGATCTTATGTACTTTTGAAGTTTTGTTTTTAAGATCATGTTGCATACTGTGTGGAAAGTGGACTATAATGTGATAAGTGTGGAAGTGGACAGACCAATTAAGAGGAGATTTTGGTTGTGCAAATGAAAAACAAGGTTGATCTGGAGTGGTGGGAAGAAGTGTAAACAGTGAGAAGTGGTTGGGTGGATAAAACCACCCGAAATTAATGGTGGATGGCATGTGTGGAGGTAGAATGAAAGTAACCAAGAATGACCATCGCCATTAGAAAATAAGAAGACTACACAGATTTAAATTATATAGTTAAAATTCAATAGAAATAAACTTGCTGTGTACCTTATCTTAGGTATCATACATTTTCTATAAATGTTTCTATCTTGGTGACTATTGAAACTTTTTTCTGTGACCCCAGGAACAGATCCTGATGAATACTGGGTATAGATATTTTGAAGAGAATTTGAAAATATATTGCAGACCAACTTTTTGTATCCTGCTTTCCATATTTATATGTTATATAGAAAGGATTTAAGTCCTGAGTAGCTTTAAAAAAAAATACCAGAACCCCTTATGTTGAGAATTAATGATAAATGTAAAATATTGAAGAATTATCAACCTAAATGATTGGTAACAGTTTTATAATTTTATGTGACATTTTATTTTATAGTGAAAAAGGAAACATACTGGAGCACTGGAAAAAATCAATAATGAGCATTAATCGAAGGGCTATGTAAAAAAGAGGCTAAGATGGGTTTTTTAAAGTTCATTTATCAGAGGACAAAGAAAAAGACTTTATCTTACATAGTAATCTATATGGAACATATCTAATAGAACTAATTCACAGCTGATGACACTTGTCCATAATGGTCTGGCTCACTTAAAAAAAAGACTGAATACATGGTAGGTCCTAACATTTAATGTTTGCTTTACACAGTTTTTTAAGGAGCCAAATGCCTCTATGTCTCCAGATATTCTTGAGATTTACCTGAATAATTTGTCCTCTGCTTGTGCAACTGATATTGCCTGATTTTCATTTCCCTTGAATTGTGATCATAATAATTCACTTTTCTGGCATGAAGTAATATTTTATTTCCCCATTGGTGTTAATAAGAGCAAATCTTTGCAAGAAGCATATTTTGATTAAAGATTCAGCTCTTTGCAGCCCATCTTCATTTTAAAATTCAATGTTGTTAATCTACAATTCTTCCCTGTGGTATTTTTTATTACCACTACAAACTGGTATTCAAATCATTTTTTCTTAAACTGTGAAGACATATGATGGTTTTAATAAATGGATTTTTAAAAGTGTGTTAATCTTTACAATTTATAATGAAACACTTTTTTTCTGTAACTACTTCATTCTTTGTATATTATTCTAATAGCAAGAGTTAGAACAAATTCATTTGTATAAATCTAGATTCATATAATTATTTTGTATAAAGCATTAATATCTCCATGTTGATATAATGCCAATTATATCAGAAATGAAAAGTCTATGAGGAAAATCTCAAAATCTCTACAGTAAAACTAATTTGTTTTTGGTGTAAGAACAAAATGGTATTTGTAGACATTTCTTTTTTAATAAAAATTCAGATGAAGGCAGATATCTTTTCTCATATGTCTCCTCTTGCATCTGAAATACAGCTTGGCTTAAATCAGGGGAACAGGAAAGATAATCCAGCCAATCAGTGTAAAGGTAGGTTATAACTGTCCACTTTCCTGGAGATGCAATAAGGAGATCTGGAGATATCCCATAATAATGATTAGGTGGGGCAATTGGGTGGCTCAGTCAGTTAAGCATCAGCCTTTTGGTTTTGGCTCAGCTCATGATCTCAGGGTCATCAGACCAAGCCCTGCACTGGGCTCCGTGTTCAGCATGGAGTCTGCTTGAGATTCTCTCTCTCTATTTCCCTCACCCCTCCCCCTTGGCTTGCACACACACTCTCTCTCAAAACTAAATAAATAAAGCATTTATAATAAGGATTAGCTAATGATTAGCTATAATAATTAGCCTCAAGCTAAAAAATATCACACACACTTACTAAGGCTGACCAAATGTAACGTGTGGAGATGGGCTTACACTCAAGTAATTGATGCAGAGGATTTTTGGAGAAAGCTTTTATAAGTAGTAGAGCAAATGAAAAGTTACCTGAACTGTTGTAATCATCTAGTGTTTTAGGGATATGATCTATTCCAGTGTGGCTTTCCCTCAATTACTATGCAATTGGTGTGTGCCAAACTCTGTGCTAGGTGTTGAAAATACAAAGGTGAGCTGGATGGGAATATGTCCAGCCCTCATGGATTTTACATTCTAGCGGATGAGGAAAAGGAAACATGTAAGCAATTAAACATACAAATGATAAAGATTTCTAACCGGGGTAATAGACATTAATATCGGCTAGAAGAACTACTTTGGGTAAGTGTTCACAGAAGTTTGCTTTAAGGAAAAGATATTTAAACTGAATTCTTCAGGAAAAAAGGAGTCAGCCATGAATAGTTAAGATCAATTCAGGTAAAACTTTTTATAGGAAAATGAAAGAATTTGGTAAAATTGAAAAAACAAAACAAGAAAACAAAGCAAGTTGTATTTGGTCTTAATTACTGTGAGAGCCATCTGAAATGATCATTTTAGAAGAATGTGAACTTATCAAATAATTTAACATTTTTGCAAAAAATGTATAGTCTATGTGAACTATTTACCTAAAAAAAAAAGTACTTTTACTGTTTTTAGACAAAATATCCTTGGCTAAGGGAGTCAAATAAATCTTTGTCTTTTCAAAGCATGACTTCACTCTAGAAGTTAACAATATCTAGGTGACACAGCAATCTGATATTAACACTTTGTGGTCAAAAAAAATTTTTTTTCTAAACCATTAGACTTGTCTACTTTTCATAAAATCAATTTTTTAGAATTTTTCCTTGTTATAAAAATAATATAATGATTGTCAAGCAATGAAAAGAAATAGAAAGAAGTGAAAACATCTTTTAGAAACTAATTCAGTATCATTATTGTTAATACTTCATGTATAATCTTACTGATTTATTTCTTAATAAAATATGAATATACTGATTTATAATCTTCTACTGTTCTCTTAAAAAATATAATAATCCACACCTTTTTTTTTTTTTTAAGAGGGAACGGGAGGAGAGGCAGAGGGAGAGGGAGAGAATCTTAAGTAGGCTCCATGTCCAGCTCAGAGCCGGAAAAGGGGCTCTGTCTCACAACCCTGAGATCATGACCTGAGCCAATATCAGGAGCCAATATCAAGAGTTAAGGGACTGAGCCTCCCAGGCGTCCCAATATGATAACCCACACTTTTAGGTCAAGCCATGTAGTATATCAAATTGTATATGCACAATAGTTTATTTATTTTCCTATGAATGGTCATTTAGCTTTTTAAAATTTTTAATGATTGAATGTGGCATTCAGTATTCGTGTTATATATAAAATTTTGGTACATATTTAATCATTCTTTCTGATAAATTTCTGGATATGATATTTTCATTTAAAACACCCCCATATTATGTTTGTATCTATGGCTAACTATACTTTAGGAAGGAATATTTTTGCTCATTTACCTTCTAGCCAGAAAAGAATATGACTGTATTTTTAACTAATTAATTAATCTATTTATTTACTTTGCCAATATTAGAGGTGAACTATGTACTTTTTAAAATTGTAATTTAAAAAATTTTAAATGTTGATGAGTAAGCTTGAATATCTTTACCCGGTCTGTCATGAATTACCTCCATTACTTTTCTGTTGAAGTATTTCCTTTAATCAGGACAAGTGAGGTTATATATAGTAACAAAATAATCCCAATATCTCATGATCTTAAAACAAGAAAACTTTATCTCTCTTTCATGTCACAAGAGGATGGACACATAGCAGCATCCATTGGCCCTTCTACAAATCTTAAAGAGGTGTCTCTAAACCCCACATTGTTTTTATAAAGTAATGATACAATATGGAACTCATAATTGTGAGGTTCCTGGGGAGGGGGAAGAGAAAGCTGGGGTATTCCAAGGCTGTTTTTCAAGGTTATCTTAGAAGTGGCTTATGTTTAGAAGTGGCTTATGTTTCATATTTCATTGGCCAGAAATAGGTCACTCGATTCTTCACTTCATTTCAAGGGAGGCTGAGAAAAATGTGATGAGGCTTGTCTCCACTACTGTGGTGGTGTTTTGGTTCTATGCTTACAAGGATGCTACTACTACTACTGATAATGCTAATAATAATTATTATTATTAGCATTATAATTTAATATTTTTATTCTTTCTACAAATCAAATGACTTCAGCATGTTCATTAAGTGAAGAACTATTCTGCAGATCCAGTTTTCCTATATCTTGATATAGTTATTTTAATACATTTAATCATAACATAAAATGTATGTTAGCTCACCTTGATTCCTTCATATTAGTTTAGAAACCCCCTGTGGCATTATATTTCGAGCTATAGCAAGAGAATAATCTGACACGAACTTGATTAAGTAGTAATTTGTCATTTGTAATAATTTCAGTCAAAATGTGAATTTATTATGGGCTAACCCCTTTTCATTTGTGCTCATACTATCTAGGTGACTAAGGCAAAATTCCTGGTCTATTCTACCCATGTAGAGTAGGTTGAATGGTGGCACCTCAGAAAGAAATACCCATGTTCTAATTCCCAGAATCTATGCATGTTTTTCGATAAAGGGTTTTTATAGATGTAATTAAATTAATAGTCTTCAAATGAAACCATCTTGGATTATTGAGGTAGGGCCTAAAT
Organism: Ursus maritimus; assembly: GCF_017311325.1. Lineage (NCBI taxonomy): Eukaryota > Metazoa > Chordata > Mammalia > Carnivora > Ursidae > Ursus > Ursus maritimus. Next base: position 31,517,571 of record NW_024427107.1, on the reverse strand, counting down.
TCAATGAAAATGACTTTATAAGAGAAAGATTTGACACAGAAAAAAGAGGAAAAGATAGAGGAGGAGGCAATATAAAGAAAGAGGCAGAAATTGGAACTACGCACCTGAACCAAGATCATCTGGAGTAACCAGTGCTGGAAAAGCCGAGGAAGGATTCTCCCCTAGAGCCTTTGGTAGGAGCAGGGCCCTGCTGACACCTTGATTTTGTACTTTTGTCCTCAAGAATTGTTTGAGAAGAATTTTCTGTTGCTTTAAGCCATTAAGTTTGTGTTACTTGTTGCAACAGCCCTAGAAATCTAATATAGGCACAATTCCTATTCTCATAAATCTCAGTGTAGTGAAGGAGTCAGACCTATATACAAAAAATTTATATAGGAAATATCACTGTGAAACACTTTTTTTTTTAAAGATTAATTTATTTGAAAGAGAGAGAGAATATATGAGCAGAGGAGGGGCAGAGGGAGAGAGAGATTCTCAAGCAGGCTCCGTCCAGAGTAAGCCTGACTCTGGGCATGATCTCAGAACTCTGAAATCATGACCTGAGCCAAAACCAAGAGTTAGACATTTAAACAACTGCACCATCCAGGTGCCCCTGTTTTTCACAAATTATAATGAGTCAACAAGAGGGTCAATACAGGGATTATTTGCTAGCATTAGGAAATCCTTTGTTTTTGACCTCTTACTCCCATCTCTGTGTTCTCAGTGGATGTAGATCCTTTGCAGTGGGCTTCTTGGATACTATCTTTTGTCGATAACCTGAATGTGAATCCTTTATACTTGTTTGCTTTGTGTTTTCATCCCAACCATTTTTTAAAAAGATTTTATTTATTTATTTGAGAGAAAGAGAGCATGAGAGAGTGAGAAGAGAGCATGAGCAGGGGGAGAGGCAGAGGGAGAGAGAGAAGCAGCCTCCCTGCTGAACAGGGAACCCAATGTGATGTGGGGCTTGATCCCAGAACTTCAGGATCATGACCTGAGCTGAAGTCAGATGCTTAACCGACTGAGCCACCCAGAATCCCCGGTTGGTACCATTTGTCACACATGAACACCCGTGAGTGCACACACACATGCACACACAATACCTTGCCAAATGTATAAAGCAGTTAGTGCAGAGTCTTGCACATAATACAAGCTTAATGTCAGATTTTTGTTAAAATATAGTTAGTGAATATTATATATACAGTATAAACGTATTTGAAGTATGTGACATTTTTAAAGGGATATAAATTGTTTTGCTTATGAATTTAAGTACATTTTCGACCTCCACTTAATCTCCACAATGGATAAATTTCTTGGACTTCTGTTTGTGGGTGGGCTCTTTTTCCAAATATGATCAATAAATGACTCAATTCCCAAAATGATGAAACTTCTTTTATCAAAAAAAGTTTGAAAAACTGCAGAAATTTTCAAGGAACTTGATTTTGATGCACAAAATTGATGAAAAACTACTCTGCAGGAAACTCAATTTCAAGATGTAAAAGTGTTGCTGGGCTTATTGATTTGAACTGTAACTTCACCCTGGGATGCCACTTTCTTAACAAACTTTCTACTTTGTTTCTCTGTATATGGCAGAAACTGAAAATATGAAAAATTCATTTTATAAGTTTAATGTATAATATTATTCAAATTATAGCAAGTTGCTAACTTAATGAAAGCCTTAAGAAGGTGAAGAGGTAGTAAGTTATCAATACGAATTTGACTAATATAGTAGTAATGCTAAGTAAAGAGAGATAAGACATATTCAATTAGAATAAAACCTAATGCAACCCAATACTAGAAAGAATATATTGTTTAATATAGTATTTACATAATATTTTACTTAATCTAACTTTTCATGGAGAGCTTGCTTGACAGTTTAACAAATTGCATGGACAAAATCTGGCCCTGGCTGGATTTTGAGTAATTGCATATCAAATATTCAGAATCTCTGTGAAGATGTTCTATCACAACCTTCAGAATATTCTTAAACCCTTAGGATTCTCTTATGTAACTTAATAGTGGAATGGGTAGAAGTTTTGTAAATATCCATAAGTTTGGGATGAGTGCATGGCAGAATATTACATTCTAAAATAGGGCAAAAAGGAGTGGTTCTCCTTCATGGTAAGCAGCCAGGGGAATGGATCTCAGAATGTTAGTTTTAATAAGAAATAAGTGATGAAGGATAAAAATTCCTGGACATTGTCTTGCCTGGTGTTACTTTACAAGTAGAATGAAAGCAGCTCTAGGGAACAATAAGACAAAGTTGCAAAACGAAAGTAGTAGTGAAACCAGTCACAGTTAATCCATATCTTTGGTCCACTAATTCTGCTTCAATGTGTCCTGATGCTTAGTATAAGTGACTGTACTTTTCCAGGTCACAGTTTTGAATTATGCTAATTCACAATATTAAAACATTCGGCCCTTCTTCCCTCCTTCCCTCCCTCCCTGCCTTCCGTCTGTCCTTCCTTCCTTCCTTCCTTCCTTCCTTCCTTCCTTCCTTCCTTCCTTCCCACTCCCTCCCTCCCTTCCTTCCTTTATTGTAACAGATATTTTTCAGGTGCCCACAATGTGACCAGAAGGTGTTTGACTAAATGTCAGTGATGCAAAAATATGTAACACCGTCTTTGCTCTGAAGGAGCTTTTATTCTAGAGCAGGTGACATAAATATAAGTAAACAGTTGCTTCTAATGGAATGAGGTCAATATTAAAATAAAAGTCTGCTCAGACAGCTAAGGTAGCAGAACTATGTGGTAGGCATTCTCGTGGAAAAATAGAATCAATGTCAAGGTAGTTGATCCTTATACAGTGATTTTCATACAAAGTTTCAATCCTTATACATGGTTTTCATTCTAACTTACATGAAGAAATACTTCCATTTGAAAGGTGAATGGTTACGTGTAATTGTAGCAGAGCTAAAATGCCAACATTTAATTATTGGAAAACGAACAATCCAAAGGGACTTAGTGCAGTGTTCTGTAAGCTTTAAAGTACATTACCACTGAATAAACAATAGGAGTTTCTAAACTGTAGTGAACCATTAAAGGGCTTAATATTCAAAATACATTTTTCATTTTATTTTTCTTATTTCATTGGTTCAACACTCAAAGTAAAATTTCTGTTTATAATAATAGCTAAACATAATGAGAAAAAATTAGATCAAAGAGAAATATATTCTAAAGTCTATTATATGCTACACTGGAAATTTTTATCTTAAAGTAAAACAATAACCCAATTGTAGAAATGACTGCAATGTAGAATGAGAAATTGTTAATGATTTATTTAGCAACTAAAATAATCAATGCTCTGCTCTCATTGGATGATAGTGTTTATCCCAAATTAAATCATAGTCATTCCCCATTATCTTTTGAAAATATAATGGAGTTATGGTAAGATGCTAAAAACTGAGCTAAAGCCTACACTCCTCTTAAGATAAAAATCACCCAAACTAAGCAAAATAAGCAATAGTGTTATGTTGAAAATGTATTTGACCAGAGACTAATTTATTAAATTTGTAGAATGGAATGATGTAAATTATTTCTAAAATTTGTTGGGGAGTTTCTATGAGAGGATGTTTGTGATGTATCCTCACACACAGCAGATGCTCAGTGAATGCAGGAAGCTGATCCTTCCTAAACTCCTACCAATTTTGATAGCCACACATACCATTCCTATGTTTTCCATTAGGATAGTATGTTTTGCTCATCCCAATAAACAAAGGTTTTGCACAATTGTTTTAAAGGATATAATGAATAATTACATTTATTATTAATATTTTCACACTCTATTATTCATATTTTTATACCTCTTTACCTATAAATAAAGTAATCATTTAATAATAATTATTTGCAGACTAGTTGGGAGAGTGTCATCCATTAAGACATATCTGCTGGATTTAACACATTGGCTTGCTGTCACTATGCAGGACAATAAAAATGGGGCAAGATCTCTGTTAGTTTTAGAACATGATTTTTTTCTGGTAAAAGTTAAGCCTGCTAGTCTTAGATCTTAACCAATCTGTTTTTCTTTTAGGCAAATGAGTTAGATTTCTAGTAGGCGTAACTCAGCAGGTAAAGCAGGAAGTCCTGCTTTAGGAGTCTAGGAACCTCACATTCTAGTAGTTTATTTCTGAATCACAAGAATTTAATCCATATTCCATGTGTAATCACACAACATAATTGCTATTAAAATGCTTCTCAGTAAGTTACGCTTTCTCATTCATGCCCATACGTTTCTATTAGTACATATCTTAAATGGCTCCCTAGAATTTCCAAATTGTTCATGGTCTTCCCTTTAAATACAAACTTTGTACAAGATTTTAAAGTAAGCATGTAAAATCTGGCTCATATGTAACAGTAACAGATTTCACATATGTATTCTCTTCTAGTTCCACTAATGGGTTATGCAACTATATTATTCTAGTGAATATTTTAAATTTGTTAGGAAAATAAACATCAGAAGTGTGTGTGTGTGTGTGTGTGTGTGTGTGTGTGTGTGTGTGTGTGGTTTGGGGCCATGATTGCATAGTGGTTAGTACTCTGCGTTGTGTGTGTGTGGTTTTTGGAGATTCAACAATGGCCTTGACTGAGCGTGAGCATGCGTATTCTGACTAGTAATGTGCTTTGCAGTAATATTTTCAAGAGCATACTGAGTGGTCAAACAGCTACTTGTAAAAACATGAAGATGGTAATACTAAGCTTTTTTCTTTGCTTCTTTACCACTGTTGCATGCAATTACTTAATTTTAACTTAATACTATGAATATTTCGAAGCAGAGGTGAAAAGTACAATGAGCTTCCCCGTACTATGAGGCAGCATGAGGAGATGTCACCATTAGCCATATTTTCATGTATGTTTTTCAAGACCCATGATTGCCCTTTGAGAATCAGTTAAAAGCCCGGTTCTTTGATTTTTCAATCAATTGTTCTATCCCTAGGCTTGGAACCAATCCTGGCATCCAAAGAAGAATGAATTGGCACAACGTAGTCACTCTTGGTGATTTCAGGGGCAACACATTAGCTATACACACTGAACAGTAATTATGCTCCTTTTGGTCATAGAATATCTAAAACTCACAAACTCCTTTTAGTTTAAATGAAAATTTATATTTGCTAACAGTAAGGGGCTGCAACTTTCTCATAAACTAGTTTAGATTTTATAATACCACACAGTCAGTTGTATAAATCTTCGAATGCAAATAATGTGTTGTCATAATTTTGGTTTACTAACGTAATGCAGCAAAAAGTCATTACTTCCGAAAGTCTAAAGTGTAAAATTTAAGGATATTCTTGATGAGACTTTTTTTGCTTCTTGCTTGAGATATTTTATGATATGTAAGTAAGAATAGTCCATGTAAAAGGTTTAAAGTGTATCCAAATTTTAAAGTCCAAGTAAGTGTTTTCTCTTGAGTGATTATCTTAAGGCACAATATATTTATATCAGTAATGTTGTCATCTTTAAAGACGTAATTGGAAAAAAAAATTTTAAAAAAGATGTAATTAGAATGTTCATTTTAGAATAATTTGAAAACTTTCTTTTTCCTTCTCTTGAAAAACTTCATGATGTTGTAAGTGTGACAATACTCCTCCATAGTTAAATCCGTTATGTGCTGAAAGTGGTGACTGTCACACTATTGATGGCAACCATCTACCTCTCTGACTTTGTTGGCCATGAGATGCTCCTAAACAGTAGACAGTATCCCAGTGGCAGATAAGAGTTCAGGATTTTCTAATTTGAGCAAAACAGATTTGTTAAGAGAGATGCATAATCTCATAATCTCACATAAACATTGTATGCACTGACAATGTTGTGTTCAGCATTTATACGTTCGGAAAATGTATAAAGCAGGAAAGGAGGATGGAATGTGCTCCTGGAGTATTTATTAAAATATGATAACTAGTTAAGGCTTCAGTGGGACAACAGCATGTAAAGGAGAACACGAAGGAAATGAAAGCACTAGCTATGCAGATATCTGAGGGAAGATTGCTCGAGGAGAAGTACAAGGACTGGGGAGAGAGTGACTGAGTAGCCGAAAGCTTACGAAGATAGCGGTAAGCTACAGGCATGTGAATCAAGTGGGTGACTGTTACACAAGAGGTTGGCAAGCCATTGGGGTTAAGATCATAGAGATTATTTTAATAACAAGTTTCACTGTGTACAAAAAGAGGAGCTATGGACTAAAATGAAAAGAGGGAAGAGATGAAATGAGGAAACCAAATAGCAAACTACCAATAAGCCAGAAAAAAAGACAATGTTTTTAAATGAGTTCTGAGAAGAGATTTGAGTTAGAATAAACGAGGTTGGCTGATTGATCGAATGTGGAGTGTTTCAGAAGAAAATCAGTGAGGCATTTGGCTAAACAGAGGAGGAGGAGTTTGTGGTTACTGATGGGGGAAAATATTTGGTTTAACAAACTTTTTCAGAGGGGTAGGGTAGAAGATCAAGGTTTCTCTTTTAGTGTTATCTTTGTATTTATACGTGTATATATATTAATATTTTATATTTATTCATGTAGAAATGTTGGTAGACTGTTGAATATATAACCCTAGAATTAAAGGGAGTGGTTAGGATATAGATGTAAGATTGAAATTCATCAGCAAATTACTTATGTCCAAGAGAGAAATTGGATGAAATTACTAAGAGACGAAAAATATATGGACAAGGAAAAGCTATAAACTCTGCTCTCAGCATTATGGACAACTAGGCATTCCAGGGGACTCTTCAGCAGAAAATTAGACCCTGGAAAAAGAAGACTGAGATCCATCCTACAAGTTGATAGTAGGCTTACCCTTCTGTGCCAGTTATCCTGCCTTCCTCTCTCTCTCCCTTTGCTGTCTCTCTCTCTCTCTCTCTCTCTCTCTCTCTCTCTCACACACACACACACACACACACACACACACATAGTGAAATGAAATCAAAGGGAAGACAAGGTTGGGCCTGGGCCGAGGAGAAGGAACAAGTTTCCAAGAGGAGAGGTTGCCTGAGATTACATACTGAGAGCCACTGTAAAGAAACAGATCTTTGAGCCGGGTTCAGTGCACTAAGGGGCAGCCTGGACTCTGTGTTGAACTCAGACCTAAAGTGGTCTCACGGCAGGCGGCATCTGCTACTAATCATAAGAAGCAGAAATTAATCCACTGCGGAGAAAGACATCTCCAAACTCCACTTTAAGTCCACTAGACTTCCCCAGTCAAGGTCAAGCATAGACCTTGCAAGCAAAGATCATTAAACATACAAAAAAGCAGGCGAATATGCCTAAGATTCAATAGAAAAAAAAAAAAAGCAATAGATATGAACCCCTAGGGTTGTAGATCCTGGGACTACTAGGTACATAATATAAGATATACATGTATAAAATGATTAAAGAAATAGAGGACCATTCTCAAATATGATTAATCAACAAAAGGCTATTGAATGAATATATATATAATGAATATATATACACACATATATTTATTTCTATATGTATATAATACAAATAAGTGTGTGTATATGTGTGTATATATGTGTGTGTGCATATACACATTTCTAGCAATGAAAATTATAATTATTGAAAACTTAATGATAGGTTAATCTTCAAAATAAAAACAGCCCAAAAGTGAATTAATGAAATGGAAAATAAATTTTAAACTGAAGAAATTGCCTGGTAACTCCAAAAGAGGCAACAAGATGAAAAATATGGAATGAAAATTAGGAGATACTTAAGATTGGATGAGAAGCTCTAACATATTTTTAACTAGAGTATTAGGAAAGAAAAAAAACAGAACGAGCTTAGACAATAATTGACAAATTTCTTCCATAACAATGAAATACTTAAATTTACAGAACAAATAATTCTAGGATAAATGCAATAAATTTAAACCCAAACACGTCCTATTGAACCCACAGAATCCCAAATAGAATAAATTTATCTTAAAGCAGTCAGAGGCAAATGACATCATCTAAACCCAATACAGGTCCCTGTTTTTCAAAAGTTCACATTATACCACTTTTCCTTTACAAAGGACCTACATTAGCACCTGCTTTTGTAATCAGAAGAATCTAAGCAGATTTTTGCTTTTATGAAAAAGGCAGCAATAAGCAAAAATAGCATTCAGTGTTGTTTTGTCTTGTTTGTTTTGTTTTGTTTTTGAAACAGGCCATTCTAGAGGCAGCCTACACCCCGAGCCGTGTGAGCGGCATCACCAAGGTCCTTTCCTGAGAACCACACTCAGCAGCTGAGCATCAAGCTGCCATAGCTTAAATCGTGCCCATGAGCATCTGTGTTGTATCTCGATTTATTTTGTGTTTCCCTCGGCAAGATGTTCGTATGATATCAGAAAAGCCCAAGAGAGGTTATGTTTTGGGTGTTGGAAAGCTCAAAAGTTTTCCCGTGTAAATTAATGGTAATTGCTTTTTTGCTTTAGCCATTTAGGCTTACAAAAGGTGTCATAGGAATGCTTTACTTTCAGATATGAGAGGAGACCTGTGTATCAGCTTTTCAATTCCAGATTCTTCATTGGAGAAGGGTTTGCATGCAATCACTTCTGCTGTCACTTATTACATTGGTTAAATTTCTTAGTTGCAGTGAAGAATGTCTAGTCTAGTTTGAGCAGAAATGGATTTAAGATAGATAGAGGATTGCGGGCATGCCTGAAGAAAATGACTCAAAGCTGAGCTTTTGGAAATGACACACGGATCCACAATACAGAAAGTTGCTCACCCAAGGGAATTACTGCCACTTCTATATAATCAAGAATCTGCCAACGCAGAAAGCTGCCTCCACAGTTGCCAGGTCCAGAACCACTTTGCCTCTGTCACAATCTTGCACCAGGAGAAAATACGTGTCTCCTGCTTTACATTTTCTTTAGTTCATTCAGTCCTGCAACAAAGTTTCATTCAAGTGCGTTAGATTGCCAGAAGCGTACTCATCTATCTGTACTGCAGGAGCGGAAGAAGCTAGAAAACAGAATGTATTTCTATTTTAAATTTTACATTAGGACATACACTCAATATCAACATAAAAAACATATTATCGACAAGTTTGGGTTTGTCATTTCCATCCCTTCTGTCTCTGGTCCCTCCATTTGGGACCTGCTGGCTAAATGCTCAGTGAGGGTGACCTGACAGAAAGGAAGAAGGCTGCTGATCCAGCAGGAGGGTGTGATTAACTCACACTCTTACTAGACTTTTCAACTAATGTAAAACTTTCCAAAACAAGGTACAAAGCAAGAAAACTGATCATGTTTCTGTGGCTTACACATTGGCTTTGAAGGTTTACATAAAAGAGCTCAAACTTTACAGATATTAAAGAACTAGACAAGATTCTGTAATTAGGACATAATGATCAATAACTTGAATGTACATAATCAGGAGAATATTTTAGAAGTAAGCCGGGTGGTGAAAAGACCTGGGTTTGTTTCATTGTTCTTCCCTTCGTGCCTTATAACCTTGGGAATGTGACATGACTTCAGAAGAGAAAATAAATTTGGTTGAAGCATTTTTTTTTTTTTTTTGGAACCTAGACATCAAATAAAAATCAGGAAGGAGGTATACGACCGGCTACTGTTAGTAAGTTTTATTCAGTTGCTATTTGCTGAACTCCTACTACTTGGCTGCCCTTTCACTAGGTGCTGAGGGTAGAATTGAGACTAAGGTGGCTCCTGTGGGTAGAGATGGAGGATATATTTAGGATTAAGTTATGAGAATGAAAAAGAGATTCTGAGATGCCAGGTCATGAGACACGTACTGGATACTGGATACTGATGATGGAGGCAGTTCAGCATCGGCATGGGTAAAGCACATACATGTCTGTCAAAACAGGTTGTGACCATTTTGTGGAGGCAAATGCCAGGTTGACGAATCTGCCCTGAATTTGGGATATTACAGGAGCCTCTGAAGGCTTTTTGAACAGAGGACAATGTGATCTTTGTTGCTTTATAAAAAGATTATATGAAGATTTCTTTAATAATAATTGAGAGGTACAAAAGATACTTATTTCTAAAATGCTATAATAGGTATAATCTTATTTTATCTACATAAACCCCTAATGCCAGAGAGGTGAAAGATATTTTTTGCCATTTTACTGTTAGGAGCTTATCAGCTTTCTAAAGTCAGACAGTTCAGAGCACAAATCTATATTTTAAGGTAACTGTGAGATCGTATTTTAAAAATATCTTTCAAAGGATTTTTTAAATCCTAAAGAGGTCATGCCATATTTTCTTTTGAATATCTGAAAGCTGCAGATCCTTTTAGTTGAAATGTTAATTTAAAATCCACTGTAGGTAAATAGCTTTAAATATGTATAGGGGAAGAAAACTTTTCCTTTCTTCCCTTCTTGATTCTTTGGCTGGTCTAATAATTAAATTGACATAAGACAGATTAACAGGAGAGAAAACTAACTTAATTTTGTACGTACAGGAGTTCATAAAAATATGAGACTCAAAGAAGTGACTAAAGCAGGAAGGTTTTATATCTTTCAGGCAAAGAAAAAATAAATTTGTGAAGAACTGACAAGACAAAGAAGTTTGGGCTTGGGGTAGTAAATTAGTGAAGTAACAAGATTTGTTTATATAGCCTTCTTGGCCCTGAATTTCCTATCTCTGGTGATAAGGATGTCTTCTGATACTGGGAAGGTATCTTTCGCATGGGAGATTTATTTCCTGCTTTCAGGGGCACAGAGAAGGGTCACGGTGTCCTCTTTGCACTGGCTGTTTCTTAAGAAACTTTAATTTAAAATAATCAATATGCCAAAGAGGCATATTTTGGGGCAGCCTGCCCTGAACTCTATCTATGTCAACCGAGGCTTACAGATTCTATGATCCACAAGCAGTAAAATAAATCTGCTAGTTTGGAGGGTTTCAGAATACGTGGAGGACTTTTCCTCCAAATAACAGTTATTAAAGCTAAATGTGCTGTGCTTACAAACACTTGTTTTTAAATTGGTTTTGCTCATCCATACTGACTATATTAGGTTTAAACTACTGTGAAATTATGAAATTAACTTTACTAATCGTATTTGTAGAAAAGATTTTCAATGCAGAAAAGTAAGGTCAAAAGGTTAATTTTTTGGCTTAGATTTCAGTAGTTATTAGTGAAGCATAACTGGATTTCTGTTTACTTGAATTACATTTCCATGAACAGAAATTGCTTTATGACAGAGTCATTCATGAAATTATGCAGAAATCAGGAGAACATTAGACAATTGGATCATGAACAAGACTATTATTTTTTTAATCACGCTATCACAGGAAAGGTCGAAAACTGAATTATCCTTCAGGTATGTTCTAGTGTATGTATGAAGGTATGTATTTAAATATCTTTGTGACATCAAGTAGGGATTGCAACCTACTTGACATTTTTTTCTTTTTTGCTCTAAACATTAGTAGGCTTATAGGTAAAACATTGAAAGGCTCTGTCTAATATATGGATACCATGGAGAAAAACTAAAATAATCCTTTTAGTGTTATTTAGACCTACAGGCCCACTTCTATGCTGGTTTTAGAAAAACTAGAACAACAACAACAACAACAACAACACAGGTTTTAGGCCAACACTCAATCCATTGGTAATAGAATCAGTCATTTACTGGACAGTGAGTAGGAGCAAAATTCTCTAATTTACAAGCCCTTAGTTTGGAATGCCACAGGTAGGTATGCTATTGTCCCTGGAGTGCTTATACTTTTCATGCCATTTTATTATTAGAACAGAGATAATTAGAAAATCATTTGTTTCCTCACCTACTTTATTTTCATCACTTCTTTTTTTGTTGTTGTTGATGTGGGAGAAAAATATCTTCACTTTATAAGAAAAGAATGAACATGTTTGATATCTTTTTATTTTCTAAAATATATTTGATTTTGATTACAGCAATGGAATATTCTGAATTAATACATAACATATCTTTCCTTTTTGGCAAATGCTTTACTTTATGCAATCCTTTGGCTATTACTAATTGACCATGGTTGAAGCCTTATTGCCCTAGGGAACAGAAAATTCCAAAGGAACTCAGTTTGAAGTTGTGTGAAATTACTGTCCTTGAGTTCCAAAACTGTGTTGAAATGCAACTTGGATTTTGATTGCAGAGCTATACATTTGATGGGGTGCCTGGGGGGCTCAGTAGGTTAAGCATCGGACTTTTGATTTGGCTCAGGCCATGGTCTCAAGGTTGTGAGATGGAGCCCCAGGTCAAGCCCTGTCTAGGGTTCCGTGCTCAGTAGGGAGTCTGCTTGAGATTCTCTTTCTCCCGCTTCCTTTGCCCCTCCCCCCCATAAAGAAATCTTAAAAAAAAAAAAAAGAGTTATACATTTGCAATGATTTTGAAAACATTTATTTCCAATAAGTTTTGGAAAGTTCCAATAACTGGTCAAATAATTAAATTGACATAAGACAGATTAACAGGAGAGAAAACTAACTTAATTTTGTAAGTACAGGTGTTCATAAAAATATGAGACTTGACTACCAAATTGAAGTTTAGCAAACTGTGTTGCCTAAAGCATAAAGTATAGAGAAATGCAAGATGATACAAAGAAATTTCCTTTTGTGAAGAAAAAAAAA
>NW_024427107.1:31399779-31505052 GCF_017311325.1 Ursus maritimus | reverse complement strand
AAAAAAAAAGGTGTGGAAAATTATTAAACTAAGGACTGGAAACTTTGAAGAGGATTGAAAAAGAAAATCATGAGAATTTAGCTGTTAGTTTGGGTGGGAAGTACTGTCTCCTGCCATTCCCTTCATTATGGAATTCTTAGAGAAGATGGTGGAGGTGCTGTAGCAGCAGGAATTCCAGAATAGTTTAGGCAATCACAAGAAATTAGTCGAGCCATGCCTCACTTTTTGGTGTGAGCCAGGACATTTAAATATGACCAGTTATTTAAACATGACCCATAAGCAGAAGAACAGCAAAGGCTTAGTAAGGTACTCAGAAAGATGGGACTTGGGACAACTTCACAGAAGAGTGTGCACTATAGGAGATACTGGAAAAGAAACTAAAAACTCTTATTCCCCAAGGAAGAATCTGAAATAATCAGGCAAGAACATTTGTGGTCAGTTTGAGGAGGAAAAGAAAGCTTGGACCTGGTAACCAAAAGACATATATTGAACGTACATACGGGCAGAGAATGCAAATGCGCTACAAGGAGCCCTAGAGGAGGAAGTTCCTTCTACCCAGATGCCAGCAGAGAAAAGATGACTAAAGATGTAGCAATGCACTTTCAAGGCAATGCCTGTCCCTTTGCAGTTTAGCAAATCACTGAACAGAAGAAATGGTAGCAATGAGGAAAAGAGTTCTGCATTTCGATCAAGTATTATCCAAAAGACGCAGAAAGGGCAAGATTAAAATTTTAACCATAAATACAAAGAGGGATGAAAATGTAGATAATAGTATGTCGTGGTAAAGTTAATGTTTGCATACTTGATTATTATGAACTATCAAACTGTGAAGTATATTTGCTATTTAACAACCTTAAAAATGTATTTCTTCATCATATATGTTGGGGGGGGATATGGACTTAAATGGGAAAATAATGTTTTGTCTGGGTTGGTACAAATACATCATTGCATTTATTAAACCTGAGTTACTATAACAAACAAACAAACACACACACACACACCCCAAATTCAGTGTTTCCTACGCAGCCATAATTTGTTTACCATCTTCTACATTTTGTCATATCTACATACCACTGATTTTAATTGATTTAATATTTTATCTATGCTTACTTTTAAAACATTACTTTCCTAATTATTCTAATTCAAAGAAATTACATATATTAAAACTTAAGTATGACTGGGAGTTAGTTTGTACTTATTTGTATTAATTATAAACATTATTATTGAAAGGATAATAAATTCTACATATCACCCCAAATTATAACTAATACCATCTAGTAGTCACTTACTAAATTTTGGAAAACATCGATCTCACGAATAATGAAGTGGAAAAAAATCAAATGAAAGTCTATTTAAGGACCTTATATACTGTATTTTTTAATAAAGTAACATTTAGCTTTTTTTTTTTTTTTTTTTTCTCTTTGGGTTTGGTCTCTCCTTACTTGACATTTAGCGTCCCTGACTTCTAGGTACTAAATGCCAGGATCATTATGAAATCTACCTCCTGATTATTTCTAACCACTTCTTATTAGATTTTGGTGCCAACAGTCTTTATGTCAAGGATATGTAGTCACTCTTAAATTAAAAATAAATCTTTAATTAGCTGAGTCTATTATAATAAGCTTGATGGTTTATAAAAATATCAGAATTGGAGAAAAGCGTTTTGAAAGAAAAAAAATTAGTAGGACAAGATGGCAGGTCAGGAATATATATCTGTAATTAAGGTACAGAAGACATTAGGAAATATGAAAGCAAATAAACTGGTAGACTAGGAATTATATTTTTACATCTTTTAAGTAAGAATATATTGAGGTTTGTGCAAGAGAAATGTAAAGTGCCTTATTTGGATCAAAGGACAAGTGATTTTCTTTCTAGATTCTGCCATGCTTTGGCATGAGATTATAAAGAAATTGTGGGACCAATTTCATTTTTTGCGTGTAAATCCATGTTTCCCGACACTACTTATTGAAGAGACTATCCTCTCCCTATTGTGTATTCTTGGAACCCTTGTTGAAGATGAGTTGACCATATATGTGTGGGTTTATTTCTGATCTCTTTATTCTGTTTTACTGGTCTATATATTTGTTTTTATACCAGTACCATACTATTTTGATTGGTGTAGATTTGTAACATGGTTTTAAATCAGAAAGTGTGATACCCCCAGCTTTTTCCTTTTTCTTCGAAATTGCTTTGACTATTTGGAGTCTTTAAGGATTCTATAGGGATTTTAGGATTGTTTTTCTATTTCCTTGATCATTTTGTTAGCTGTGGGCTTTTCATATATGGCCTTTATTGTGTTAAGGTAAGTTCCTTCTGTACCTAATTTTTTTGAAAGTTTTTACCATGAAATGGTATTGAATTTTCTTAAATGCTGCTTCTGCACCTAATGAGATCATGTGTTCTTTATCCTTCATTTTGTTAACATGGTGTATCACACTAATTGATTTGTATATGTTGAACTATCTTTGCATGCCAGGAGTAAATTCACCCAGTCATGGTACATGATCCTTTCAATGTGCAGTTGAATTTGGTTTGTAATATTTTGTTGAGGATTTTTGTATCTATATTCATCAGGGATATTGGCCTGTAGTTTTCCTTTTCTGTGGTGTCTTTGTCAGGTTTTGGTATTAGAGTGATATCTGTCTCATAAAATGAGTTTGGAAGTATTCCTTCCTCTTTTATTTTTGGAAGAGTTTAAGAAGGGTTAGTATCAATTCTTTTAGAATGTTTGGTAGAATTCACCTATGAAGCCATCTGGTTCTGGGATTTTCTTTGTTGGGGAGTTGTTGATTACTGATTCAATCGCCTTGTTTGCTCTTGGTCTGTTCAAGTTTTCCCTTTTTTTTTTTTTTTTTTTTTTTTTTGGATTCAGTCTTGGCAGGTTGTAAATTTCTATCTTGCACCATGCACAAAAGTCAACTCAAAATGAATTAAAGATTTAAAAGAAAAACCTGAAACCAAAGAACTCCTAAAAGAAAACATAGGAGGAAACCTTTTGACATTGGCCTTGGCAAGGATTTCTTGGACATAACCCTAAAAGCATAGGCAACAAAAGAATAAGTAGCAAAATACGATTATATCAAACTAAAAAGCTTCTACACATCAAAAGATACAATCAACAAAGAGAAAAGGTAGTCTTTGGAATGGAAGAAAATATTTGCAAATCATGTATCTGATAAAAGATTAATATCCAAAAAGATTTTAAAATGGGCAAAACAACCTGAGTATATACATTTGTCCAAAGAAATACAAATAACCAACAAGTATATGAAAAGATGCTCAACATCACTAATTATTAGGGAAATGCTACTTAAAAGCATAATATCACCTTATACCTATTAAAATGGATATTAAAAAAAAAAGATGGCAAGTGTTAGCGAAAATGTGAAAAATGAGAACACTTGTGCACTGTTAGTAGGAATGTACGTTGGTGCAGCCACTATAGAAAACAGTATGGAGGCTTCTTAAAAAAATAAAAATAAACTACCATGTGATTCAATCATGCCCTTTTGTTATATCCAAAAGAATTAAAATAAAGATCCCCAAAATGTATCTGCATTCTTGTGTTCATTGCAGAACGATTCACAATAGCCAAGATGAATAGTGACATAAATGTTCATTGACAGGTGAATAAATAAAGAAAATGTGGTATTTATATAATACAGAATATTATTCATCTTTAAAAAAGAAGGAAATCCTGCTATTTTTGGCCACGTGGATGAACCTGGAGGACATTAGGTTGAATAGAATAAGCCAGATGGAGAAGAACAATTACTATGTGATCCCACTTATATGAAGAACCTAAAATAGTTAAACCCATAGAAGTAGAGAGTAGAATGGTGGTTACCAGACATTGTGAGGAGGGGGAATGGAGAAGTAGTTCATCAAAGGGTACAAATTTTAATTTACGCAAGCTCAATAAGTCCAAGAGATGTATTGTACATCATAGTGCATATAGTTGATGCTACTTTATTGTATACTTAAAAATTTTCCCAGATAGTTCTTAGATTAAGTGCTCTTCTCAACAACAAAAAATAATAATAACTCGTGGCTGTGATGGATATGCTTATGGCATTGATTGTGCAGTTGTGGTGGTGTTTTCACAAAAGTGTACTTATGTCCAAACTCACTGAGTTGCATACCCTAAATATATACAACATTTTATGTCTATTATACATCAATAAAGTTGTTTAAAAAAAGAAATCATGAGATAAACTAAAAATAATAACCTTACATGTTAAGATAATTTACCCCATCATGCACTGACTGTTTCTCTTAGAAATGTTGATCTCAGAAAGATAAATACATTTCATCAAAAGCTTTTATGTTATCAAATCAAGTTATTCTGTTTTTGGAATTACTCCTTATTTTTGAAATGGAATTTAGGAATCAATAAATAAAACCCACACATATTTATTTCTATGAATTATAGAATATAAGTATAAATTTTACTACACTGTTATGCAGTAGACCCATTTTTGTTAAAAAATGCAATAGTTTAAAATAATAGGACAAGAACATTTATAGTATCTGGGACAATGCAAGTCATTTTATGCAAGTCATTTTAAAGTCAGATGTGTGAAATTCTTACCTCTATTATTTCTGGTGATATTATGAATATTCATATTGATATAATTATTTTGTAAAAAGTATATTAAGGAGTACTGGTATAATTAATTTAATGTAATATAATTTCCTTCAATTTACCAAACCTTAGATTACATTGAAATATGAATTTTTCAAACACATAAGTAATTATATAAATAATTGAATTCTATAATTTACAGTTATTTGCTTTGTTAGAAATCATTTTTTTACATATAGTAATAGATATATTGAGAAATCTTAAAACATCTATTTAATGAAAAATATTACTGTAAAAAGTAATGGACGGGAGTTCTTCAAGAATTTCATTTTCAAAAAATTATATAACTCACATACATAATTCATATATAAACTAACAATTAAAAATTGATTAAAAATTCCAAAGGAGAAAAATACAATTATTGATGCAGAAAGAATTGGGAAAAAAAAATATTGAATGATACAAATCATCAGAAAGTATCCTAGACATATTTAGATAAGTTCTTTTATTCCTTCAAACAACATGAGATGAGAATTATTATCTATCTTCATTTTATGTATTTTAACATATTTTAACTGACACCCAAAGAGTCTGTGTTGCTCAAAGTTAGCAATGCCATGGTCTCTCCTTGGTAATCCAGTAAAATCTGCATATCTTCAATTCCTCAGAACCCCAAATTGGACTCCGGGCTAATTCAACTTTCCTTCATTCTAAAGTACAGAAATAAACAACTCTTCAATTCTTTCCTAAATTGATATAAAAGTAGAATTTAGATACATTATATTTAGAGTACAATCAAGAAAATTATTATTGTAACTCCTTCTTGGCATCTTATGTTATAGGTCAAGGTTTTTATTGTTTAACATAAATTTAACCTTAAAATTAAATAGTTGTGTTAAGAAGAGATTATGCTAAAATTGTCAGAAGCTATAGGTGGAGAGTCAGTTGTAAATTTAATAGGTTCTGCTGTACATTAAGGAAGGATAATGCAAATTTTCTAGGAGCACCTTGTAGCAATGTTACTATAATGGGAGAGATGAATACTGTTCCCATTTGAGTAGAAAAAAAAAAAAAGAGATTTAAAGACATGGATCCTAGCAGACAACATGTTATTTCTTCTTGATTTTCTTTTAGAAAGGAATAAGAAGAGAGAAAAATATAAAAGGATCTTTTGTTTACACTGGATCATAAAACATAGCCACCAACTGTAAGATCAAGTAAAGATTATATAAATTAAACAAGATACTGGCTTAATAATTCATAACTGTGAGAATTTTAATATTGTTTAATAAATGCTGTCAGTCAAGTCCATTATCTCCTGCTATTAAAGAATCTGCCTGCTCTTTGAATCTTACTTGGCTTCTCCTAAAGTGAAAGGTTGGATTTAATGAGTTTAAAGTTTCTTCCACTTCAGTCATTCCATGATTCTGTATTTGTTTTCAACTTTTTACAGAATGGCTTTTAACTGACAAATAATTATAAACCACACTGCATTTGCAATACTAAACATTTATCTGGTCTTTTTTTTTTTTTAAGATTTATTTATTTCTTTGAGAGAGAGCAAGTGCGCAAGAGAGCTCACAAGCAGAGTGAGGGGCAGAGGGGAGAAAAGAGAGAATCTCAAGTAGGCTCCATGCTGAGCCCTAGTTCAGAGCCAGTCCTGGCGCTGGATCTCAGGACCCCAAGATCACCACCCAAATCAAAATCGAGAGTTGGTTGCTCAACTCAATGAGCCACCCACGCCCCCCCATCTGGTCCTTTTGGAAATAAATATGAGAATATAGATATTTACTAATTCTGGGTCTCATTTTCTTTATTAGTTTTAGGAAGTTAGGTCTATAAAAAGTTATCTAATCAATCAAAGAAATTAACTCTTTTACCATTAAAATAAGATTCTGTAAAAACAAACTGCGTAGATTATAAATAAAACGAACTTTTTTTCCTAATGTGTGACTATATGAAAACGTTGTTAAAATGCATATACTTAAAACTGATTCTTTATGTATTCTCTTTTTCCTAACATATGCATTTTTAACTTAATCGTGAAATCGCAGCATTTTCTAGTAAGTATAGAGACATTGAAAATGGAAACTTTTAATTTACTGGAGAAGTTTGCATCATACTAGATTAATATCAAAAAATTTTGTCATAGTATCTTTCAAAATAAAGTAAAAACTGAAGTAAAAATATTGTTATTGTATGCTATATGCTCCTTGCTATTCTATCAACTTAAACAAGTTTGCTTGGGCTAGAAATCAATTTAGCTCAACCATTCCTGGGTTCTTGTTTGAAATTAAAAAAAAAAAAAAATGTATATATAGCAGACTGATACGAATGCATATTGGAATCTTTTCAACCTGAGTTGAGTCTCTAAAGCTCCCACTGACATGATAGCCTATGCAATAGCTGTGCTGACTTCACGGTTCCATTATGTAAATAAGGTAATACATCTACTTATGCTCCTCAGAATGTGACTAAAAACCGCAAAGAAATACAGCAGAGTGCAATGTGCTTGGAACATTGTTACGGAGTTTTTTATGTGCAGTTATCAAACTCTGCCAGCTAATTACACTGAGAAGGGAAGGAAAAACACCCCTCCCTTACATTGTGTATAGCTTCGCAAAATAAAATACAGAAGGAAAATAGCTATTTAGTTTTATAAAATATGTTACTTCAATTTAGTTTTATTTAAAGCAAAAATGATTATTTTAGCATGCATGTTTTCAGGAAAGAGTTGCATCAATCAAATTGTCTATTTTTGGTCTATGTAATTCTGCACATTTCCCATCCAACTATTATAGTGAAATATATGACTTCAGGGACTTAATCATAAAGCAATTTTACTTTGGTTTCCCATTCTTCCTTTACATAGATACAGGAAGCTCATTTTTCCACTGCTACTGGATAAAATATAGAAAACTCTATTCTTATGACTTCAATTATCACATTTTTTTCCTGTAATACAAACTGTATTTACTTTTAGAATTCCCAATGCCATGTCAAAATCAAACTTTGAACTTGATTCAAAATCAAAGAGCCTCCTCACTCCCCACCTCTCATTTTGGATGCATGCAATGGGAGGGCTGTAATAAATGAAGAACAGATGGCTGTTTCTCCTGCTCTGCTACCTTGGAAACAGTTGTTTTAAATCCACACCTACCACCAAGTTTGGAGTGAAGGGGTGGGGGGAAGGATGCACAGAAATACTTTTATGATTGGTAATGTTGTGAGCTGGCATCACACTTTTAGAGCTGGGCAGACTGTGAAAGAGTATTCTCTCATTGGTGTTTTCATGGGGTCCTTGGATGATTTATGCAAATTTTGGGCACTAGCTCATCTGCTGTTCTCTTGGGGCAGAGGATGCTCTTTCTTTCAACTGATTTGTTACCATTTCTTTCTCTGACTCTGCAACTTGGTGATTCCCTTTGCTCTTCTAGGTAGGCTTCTTGGAAAGAAACAAAAGGTGCTTCAATTTTCTGTAAGTGAAAACATGTCACCCAAATCAGGTCTCTAGGAAAAACTCATCCATTAATTCCTATACAGGAATATACATACCAAAAAAAAAAAAAAAATACAGGAATATACATCCAAAAAACCAAAAACAAAAACATACAAAAAGAATAGCATCAGGGGCGCCTGGGTGGCTCAGTTGTTAAGCATCTGACCTCGGCTGAGGGCGTGATCCCAGAGTCCTGGGATTGAGCCCCACATCGGGCTCCCTGCTCCACTGGAAGCCTGCTTCTTCCTCTCCTACTTCCCCTGCTTGTGTTCCCTCTCTCGTTGGCTGTGTCTCTCTCTGTCAAATAAATAAATAAAATCTTAAAAAAAAAAAATAGAAGAATAGCATCAGTCAAAAACTATGACAACTTCAAAGTTATATTAAATACAGAATAAAAAATAGGTAGATGTACAGAGAAAAATGCTATTGATATGCTGGGGATTGCATTAGTTTTCTATTGCTGTATAATTAATTATTTAAAAACTCAGTGGATATAAACAACAAATATTTGTTATTTATCTCATAGTTTCTGTGAATCAGGAATCCAGAAGCAGTTTAGCTGGGTGTTTCTAGCTTGGGTAATCTTATGACACGCAGTTTAGATGCAACCAGGACTGTAGTTATCTGAAGACTTGACGTTGTTTGGAAGATCTACCTCTAAATGGCTCTCCCTTGTGTGGTACTGGCTAATTTTCACTTACCTCATGACATATTATTGTCATAAGAAGACAGAAGCTACATGACTTTTATGACCTAGCCTCAAAAGTCACACTTCACCATTTCTGTAATATCCTGTATGTTACACAAGTTAGTTCTATTCAGTGTGAGAGGGACTGCTAATGTCTATGAATATCAGGAGACAGAGGTCATCCAGGACTTCTTGGAGGGTGAATACCACAGAAATGCAGTTGAAAATATCCTATTTCTTCTGAAGAAAGGAATCAATTGTGACTTGAGTTTTATTGCTAAAGCTTTCCATTTCTTATCCCCTTAACCAAATAAAGCAACCAACTAACCAGTCAACCAAAAACCTTCAAATAAATTTAAGGCAACAAACAAAAACCATATAAGGCCATCTTCCCCTTTCAATTTCTTTTAGGTACGGTACACATAAAATACACTCAAGTATCAATAAAAACATTGATATTTTGCTAGAAATATTGAGATTCAGAACATCAAAATTAAAAGTTAAAAATCAAAGTTGCTAAGAGAGTAGATCTTCAAAGTTCTCATCACACATAAAATTTTTACCTATATACGGGATAGATGTTAACCAGACTTATTGTGGTGATCATTTCACAATATATACAAATATTGAATTGTTATGTTGTAACCTGAAATTAATATAATGTCATATGTCAATTATATCTCAATTTAAAAAAGATTTAAAAAATAAAGCATTCAGAATTATGTTCTTCTACATAGAAGACCAAAGTAAACTTAAAAACGCAATACAAAATCCAAGACATTTAATATTCTTAGAGACTCATTTATCTATTAAGCTATTATGGAATACAGAATATACTATTTTAAAAACTCTACCACTACACCTTCATGAGGAACACAGAAGTAAAGTGGGTTCCATCAGTTTAGCCTTCAGTTTGCATGGACAGAAGACCAACGAAAGCAAAGATGAAGACCTCAGTTTGCCCAGATCTCACCTCCTCAGTCTCCTTCCTGAGCACTTGATTTCTGGGGCAAACTACTTTACTCAGTCTTACCTATGGTTAAACAACGAAGTTCTTCCTTGTGGAATGTGAGCATGAGTAGACTTCCACCTTATTTTATTTTTTTAAATATAAACTTGCTATGGATATATCCTTTTAATTTCCTTCCTGCTGACTGAAAACAGCAATGGCTGCAATGAACTGCAAGTTACGTGTTGTAGATGCTAGACCTGCCCAACTGGTGAAGGTCCCTGAGTAAATCCCGAAGCAGATGCTACCTCACCCACGAGGATCTGTTACAGGAGTTAGAAATAAACTTCTACATTGTTTGAGCCAATGCATTTTGGGTATCTTTGTATTGTGACTTAAGATTAACTATAAGTAATATAGAAATGTGAGTGGAAAAAGGAGGAGGACACCACAAATTGACTGATCCAAAGAAGCCAAACTGGAGAGGTGAAAAGGTAGAGTTAAAATCTAATAACTCCTTTCCATAGGTAAATTTTTTAAGATTTTATTTATTTATTTTAAAGAGAGAGAGCCAGAGCATGGGGGAGGGGGAAGGAGAGCGGGAGAGGGAGAGAATCTTAAGCAGACTCCACACTGAGAGCATGGAGCCCAACTCGGGGCTCAATCCCATGACTCTGAGATCATGACCTGATCCGAAACAAAGATCTGGATGCTTAACCAACTGATCCTCCCAGGCACCCTTCCACAGATAATTCTTAATGTTGCTTAAAAGGAGGAACTTGAGTAATTTTGTTCCCATATTTATTTAAAGACCACCATCATATTGAACTTCCTGAATTACTTATTTCATTCTGTCACTCCTCATAAATTTTCAGAGTACACCCTGAACTATATAAAAAGACCAGATATCTTGGGATAGGGGTCTTAAACTAGTATCTGCAATTTTCTTTTATTTTTTTAGCACTTTGTCTAAAAAACAGAAAACAAAATATCATACTCTGTATTGCTACTATCGTCATATACAGGCTTATTTATACCCTCGTATTATATACTTGGCCCAAATAATCACTGAAGCTTTCGGACTCTCCTAAGCCTTCCTTAATCTCCTCCTGCCAAAATAAATGATAGGCTCTGAACCATCTCATCGGACAGTTCAGTTCATGGNTCCCTCACTCTGAATTCCCAAGCTTTAAGGACAGGTCAGTTTCCTAATTCATGTCAACCATTCCAGGAAACTCCTGATTAATAATTTTTCCTTCCAGTGGATTCTTGGAATACTTTATCTCTCCTTATAGTACTTATTAATTGTATATCAGTTAATCATTACTATATCTTAACTCATCTACTATGCAATAAGTTCATAAGGACCTTGTTATTGTACTCCTACAGGGTTCAGGAAAACATGTAATCAATATATCAAATTATTTAATTAATTTTATCAATGAAGTATTAATTTAAAATGTCTCTATTGATCTAAGGTAATATGGGAGTGTATCAATCAAAGATATTTCAAGAAACAGAAATATATTGTGGTTGATTAATTTAAAGATAACGAATTAACTAGTCTTATGTAGCTAAGAACCTAGAGAATCAATTTCATACAATTAGGGTGGAACAAAGGGAAACAAAACAACCATCTGTTTATGATTTCTGTTTAGGGTACCCCTGCACCCATGGCAAAGGAACAGGGTTTTGCAGTTCGCTTCAACAAGACTGATTTTCTTAGGAAATTAAGCTGATTGTAGCTGACACTCCAATTCTTTATTCCTTATGGCACTGATATTATTTGTCTCTAGCTTTCAATTTAATATCTGGGGTGTATGTGTCTACATAGAGTACCTGTTCAAACCTAAGCTGCAAGGGAAGCTGGGTAAGCCATTATCTGTGATTTTCATCTTTCTGGTAGGATGTAGAATCTACTTTCCTCTAAATCTCACAAAATGTTAAATGTCCCAGACTTAAACAGGAACCTAAACATAAAGCTATAAAAATGGATGAAAAATGTACACTCTTCAGGCAATCCTTTATTGATATTGGTTTTGAGAAGATTAAGAGATTTAACATATGAAAAGTGGTCGAAGAGTTCTTAGCAAGTAGTATTATAAATGTTAGCTCTTATTATTGTTTTAAGAGAATTGTCAGTTCTCAACAGACATTTATTAAATGACTCCTGTGTGTCATAAAAATGAATCAAGGAGGCTATGCTGGGCCAAAGTTGAGACAAATATGCAAAAGTGTGACATTAGGCAACAATGACACCTACCACATCATGATTTCCTCTCAGAGGTTCTTCATGTTACCTGGACAGAAAGGAAAATATCAGTAACTTCTCAGAGGGCTTACTGACACATACTTACATCCATACACTCTGATTCGTCTTCGGCTAGGAAGAAGCATGTAGAATAAATTTTGTTGATAAATAAGTTTCGAGCATATTCAGAATTTCTATGGCCTATAGATGGCAACCAACCAAAATATGATTGATTCCATGGATATGCACAGAGAACCAGTATCTGCCAGGGCTGCAGATGTCTGGTTCTTAGAATATTAGTGACAAATTCTAAGAGTTTCAGTAATATATTTCATTTTCATATTATCAAAATAGTAAAAGCGCCTTTCTGTGGAGGAAGTTTCAATTTAGGCTTATTAAAAAGAAAACTGCAAGCCCAAGATGGAATCACTTATGCTAGGCCAAGTCTCTAAACCAGGTCTTAATCCTCAAACTAATTCCAGTTTTCAACCAGAATGTAGTTTTACCTGGTTAGTCAGGAAAATTCTTGTCAGCACCAATGAGGTAATTTGTCAAATGTGCCTTCTCCAAACCCCCACCCCAAGGAAAATAAGCTAATGTACATGATAAGGCACTCTGCCCCCCCCCTTAGGGAAAGTGACCTTGCCTGAACAATCCTTTCTTTTCTTTGACTAATAACTTCCTTGCTCCACCCTCTTTCCTATAAAAACCTTCCATTTTGTACAACTCCTTGGAGTTCCCCTCTACTTGCTAGAATAGAAGGCTGCCCAATTCATGAATCATTTAATAAAGCCAATTAGAGCTTCAGATTTACTCAGTTGAATTTTTCTTTTTTAACAGGCTGTACCACTAATTCTAATTCTTTAATGAATACTACCACAGGAACATTTTTCTTCACATTATGCAAAATAGGTGAAGAAATTTAGTGAACAGGAAAAAGAGGTAATTTTGGGGAAAAGTCTTGAAAATTTTGGATTAAGGACATGTATATGGCTCCTCTCGACTAGAATGGGAATTAGTATGTTTGTTTCTGCACGGATCTATTAATTAATTATCTGTTCAATAAATGTTTATTGAGTAAATTACAAGCTAGGTAGTAGGGATATTTAAAAACAAAAACAAACAAAAAACAGAAAAAAAGAGACAAGAGAATGAACTCCTTGGTTTTATAAACCTTATATTCTGCAAGAGAGAAACTGACACAACAAATTACCTACCTGAATTAAATGGACTCTCCCTATTCAGCTTCTCCTCCACACAGCTGAAGAAAAGCAAACAACCACCATGAACAGTTTACTTTAAATTCATTCACATCGACCTTAGTTGGGCTCTCAATGGTATTCTTCCTAAATGAATGTCTGCTTTCTTTTCAGCCTCTGCAGTCTGAGGGACCCAAGTCACAGCCCCATCCTTGAAACCTCCCATATTTCCCCCATTTGTCATCCTCAGCTGATATCCTTCTTACTGTTTCACTGAGGAAAGAGAAGCAATGAGGAAAGAATTTCCACATATTTTTCCCACCACATTCACCATTTCAACATATAAACATGCAACTGTCCTCTGTTCCTTGCTCTTCCTGTGGTCCCTGTGGGAGAATTGTTCCTTCTATCTAGGGCTAAGCTATTCATTTGTAAATTTGATCCCTCTCATATACTCAAGAACATCCCTCTCTGATTGCTTCCTCATTTTCCTGAAACAACATTCCCGCATACCACCTGTATTATTTCCATCAAAAAACGGACTGTAATATCACATCTTACAAATGAAAACTTTTTTACCCTGTGTTTCTCTTCAATTTGTCCAGCCTCTACCATATCTGTTATTTTTTATAAAGTGAAGGGGAACAGAATTTGTCTCATTGGCATAAGGATTATTTTAGGCTGATTATTTTTAAGAAACAGCAGACATAGGAAAAGCTTTGAAAACTGAATAGATTTTACTTGTTTGTAAGAGACATTTACATTTATAAGGGAAATCTTCATTTGTAAGGGTGTCTCTCTCTTCTGTATGGTGGAAAAATTATGACTTAATCTCTAGAAACTCCTTTCAATAGAGAAAGCCAGGACATAAAGCTACATAACAATCTTACCCTTTTTGCTGTGCCTTTCTCAGTACCTCCCATAACTGGCTCCCCCAACCTCCAACATCTTTTGTTTTTAGCTGGACATGATATTTAAGGTGGTAGCTTGGGCCATTTTGAGGAATTACTGTTTTCCTGGGTATTTCTTACACATACAGGAAGTATGCATGTTACAAAACTTCTATTTGTTTTTCTCCTGTTAATTTGTCTTTTATTACAGGAGGGTCTCAGCAAAGAACCTTGAAGTGTAGAAGGAAAATTATTTTCCCTCCCCCACAATAGCAAAACTTCTCTACAAATTTATTTTTATTGCCTCCAGCCTCTCTCATCCTCGTCTCCCTGAATACAGTTTAATCAAGCTTTTATTTCCAATATTCCACTATAGAACTCTTATCAATTTCAACTCCATATTGCTAATACAGCGATCAGTTCTCTGTCATATATTACTCAATTTGTCAGTTGTAGTTGGCACAATTAATCATTCCATTGGCCTATAAAAACACACTTTCTCCACTTGGATTCTCAGAAACCCATGGCTCATTTTCCTTCTCACATATAATTAGTTTCTCCTCCAGTTATTTTTCTAGTTCTCCTTTTCTCAGTTTTTAAATATTGGAATACCCAGTACCAGTGGACTAACCAGAATTTGGATTTGATCTCATAGAATTCTAGTGAGAGTTTATAAACATTAGACTGTTTGATTTTTGAACTCAGCAGGGTCTTTGGCTGAATGAAGTTGAGATTCCAGATGTTTCTTAGGATACTATACAAAAAAAAAAATCCAATATCTTAGGGAGATGGAAATAGAGTAGATTTATCATTTCTTTTTTTTTTAAGATTTATTTATTTTTAGAGAGAGGGAGTGAGAGAGAGAGCATGGGAAGGGACAGAGGGAGAGGGAGAGAGAGAATACCAAGCAGACTTCCCCACTGAGCACAGAGCCTGATGTGGGGCTTGATCTCGTGATCCACAAGATCATGACCTGAACAGAAATCACTAGTCAGATACTTAACTGACTGAACCCCCCAGGCACCCCTAGATTTATCATTTCTGATGTTGACCCATTCCCTGTCTATATCATGGGAGAAGGCCAAAAGACACTTCCTTGATTATGACATTGATAATACATTAGAAGAGGTAACAATGCAGTGAAAATTCCTTGTAGTGACTCTTTGTTTACATTATATCTTTCTGAAATGCTGTTCTTGAAAGAGATCCCTGCTTTCAGTGGGAGTATGGGCTCCCAGAGCAGTGGGTTCAAGTGTACCAAGTATCATCTGAACTCTTAGTACATAGGTGCTGTGTATTGATTTGATGATTTCACATCTACTTTTTTAGCCTTAAGTGAAGTTGTTGTCACTTGTTCATGACAAAGACAAAAGAAAAATGTTATTTTTGAAAGTAAAATTATTTTGATATAAGAATGAAGCAAATTGGATCACATGTCATCATCTTACTTGTTCTCACCAAAAGGAACTCTGTAGCTCAGCTGCTGAGGGCCCCTGATGGGGGCTTATCAATAAATACATATGGAGAAGAAACTACAGCAAGGACATATTTAGACTCTAAATATTAAGAGTTTGTGGGGATTATCTGAGAGTGTTTGGTCTAAGCAATGTGACTCTGCTGATCTAAAATAGCTCTCCAAAAGGAAATGTTTGCAACTGCCATATCCAATAAAGGATTAGTATCCCAAATATATAAAGAATTTATGCAATCAACACCAAAAATCCCAAATAATCCAATTAAAAATGCACAGAAGACATGAACAGACATTTTTTCCAAAAATGACACACAGATGGCGGACAGATACATAACAGATATTCAACATCACTCATCATCAGGGAAATGCAAATCAAAACCACAATGAGATATCACCCTTCACTTGTCAGAACAGTTAAAATCAAAGACACAAGAAATAACAGGTGTTAGAGAGAATGCAGAGGAAAAGGAACCCATGTGCACTGTTGGTGGGAATGCAAAGTGGTGCCGACACTGTGGGAAAAGTATGGAGGTTCCTCAAAAAGTTAAAAACAGAGTTACCATATGATCCAGTAATTCCACTGCTGGGTATTTACTCAAAGAATACAAAAGCATTAATTTGAAAAGATACATGCACCCCTATGTTTATTGCAGCATTATTTATAATAGCCAAAAAATGGAAGCAGTGCAAGTGTCCATTGATAGATGAATGGATAAAAAAAAATTCCAAATATATAATGGAATATTGCTCAGTCATAAAAAAGAATGGAATCTTGCTATTTGCAACAACATGGTTGGAGCTAGAGAGTATAATGCTAAGTGAAATTGTCAGAGTTAGACAGATGTCATATGATTTCAATCATCTATGGATTTTAAGAAACAAAACAAAGAAAAAAGAGACAGATCAAAAGATAAACTCTTAACTGTACAGAACAAACTGATAGTTATCACAAGGTAGGTGGTAGAGGGATGGGTGAAATAGGTGAATGAAATTAAGAGAATATTTATCAAGATGAGCAATGAGTAATGTATAGAATTGTTGAATCACTATATTGTACACCTGAAACAAATATAACACTGTATGTTAACTATACTGGAATTAAAATTAACAATAAATAAATAAGAATAACCTTTTTTGGTCCCAGTCTCTTAGGGATCACAGATCTCACTGACCAATGTCCAGTGCCTTGAGAATACTTGGTTTCAGATTTCATCCTTTTAGTTGTTTTAGATTGGAAGGTAATTCCAGTCTCTGTTACTCTTTCTTGGTCAGGAGCACAAATCCTGGTATATCATGAATAAATGTTTAAGGTGGCCATTATGATTCTGTGGGGATCCTCAACTCATTAACCCCAAATTCTTGACAAAAAAACAACAGTCCAGGAGCACCGGGGTGGCACAGTCAGTTGAACCACTGACTCTTGGTTTCAGCTCAGCTCATGATCTCATGGTTGTGGGATCAAGCCCTGCCTTGGGCTGTCTCACTCAGCATAGAGTCTGCTTGGGTTTCTCTCTCCTTCTACCTCTCTTTCTCTCTCTTTCAAATAAATAAATCTTAAAAAACAAAGACAAAAACAAAAAACATTTCATTCTTCTAGAGGCAAAGACTTGCATTTCCCAAGGAGCCTGGTAGGGGTAAGATGACACAGAAAATTAAAACATGAATAAAAAATTTGCATCATATTGTAAAAAATAATTTGTACCAGATACTTATTAAAAATAGCAAGGGAGACTTTACTGAAGATTATTACGATAGGGATCAAGACTACTGCAGTAGTGGGGAAAGACCTAACTCAACTCTAAATATGACAGGGAATTCAGGGCCAGCAGGAGGGTGGGGGGAGAGGATGGAAAGTTATGAAGAATTTGGGTAGGTATCAAGGTGGGGGGAGAGGAACTTGATTAGATATCAAGCTTAACTGGATATCAAGGTTGGGGGTGGTTCTTGATCACTGGGCTCACCAGAATTCCTTGTGGAAATGGGTTTGCTGGTCAAGGCCAGGATCAAGGGCAAGGCCTAGTAGAAAGAAGGCTCAGAGGAGTCTGATTAAGGTTTGGTCTAGGAGGGAATCTTTGTCAGAATGTACCAGTGATTTTTGAAGCATGCCACATGGACTATCTGCTTCAGAATCTCCTGTCTCTTTTGGTAACAGTGCAGATCTAGGCACCCGTTTCCCAGATTCCATGAATCAAGCACACTTACAACTAGGCCCCCAAATATACATTATTATCAGGCTCCCCTGAGACCTTCTAATGCACAATAAGATTGGAGAACCACTAGTCGTGCAGTAGAAATAGATTTATATTGATAAAAACATGCCTAAGAAAACTGTAAAGAAGTGTATCGAAATGTCAAAGACCTTGGCAATGCATATATAGCATGACTTAAATCATCTTATTCTATGTTAGGCTCTATTTTTAAAAACCTTTCAACATTTCTTATATTTGAATACATCATGAAATATGTGTGTAGATTTTATGTAGTGGGTTTTAGTTTTATCCCAAAAAAATGTTTGAATTGATAGTGTATTTTATAGATGTGTAATCTAATAATCAAGAAAGTAAGATGTATAAACATATATAGGAATATGCATATACAAATAGAAAGTACATAAAGGAATTCATCACTGATGGCATTTGGGAATGAACGTGCCAGTAGAAATGATTTTTCTATTATTTAAAAAAAAAATCTCTTCAAAGACATTGGGGCAATGAACTTCTACCACAGAAAGGTGACTCTATTTGTTCGTTTATTTCACTGAGACATAGTCGGCATACAATGCTATATTAGTTTCAGGTGTGCAACATAGTGATTAGACAATTCTTATCTATTACCCAGTGCTCACCATGATAAGCATAGCTACCACCTGTTACCATATAAAGTTATTACAATATTTTCAACTATATTCCTATGCTGTACTTTTCATCCCCATGACCTTTTTATTTTAAACTAGAGGTTTGTACCTCTTAAGCCCTTTTACCTATTTTGCCCATCCCTCCAACCCTCTCCCCTCTGGCAACCATGAGTTTGTTTTTTTAATGAGAACTGTGTCTGTTTGTGAGCGTGTGTGTATGTGTTAATTTGTTGTGTTTTTTTAGATTCCACATGTAAGTGAAATTATCTAGTCTTTGTCTGAATTATTTAATGTAGCACAATGCCCTCCTCTAGGCTTATTTAGGTTGTCACAAATGGTGAAATTTCATTTTTTAACGCCTGAATAATATTCCATTGTATATGTACACACCACATCTTCTCTATCCGTTCATCTATTGATGGACACTTAGGTCCCTTCCATATCTTGGCCACTGTAAGTAATGCTGCAATAGAAAATAGGGGCATATGTATCTTTTTGAATTAGTATTTTCATTTTCTTTGGGTAAATACCCAGTATGGAATTACTGAATCATATAGTATTTTTATTTTTAATTTTTCGAGAAATCTCCATACTGTTTTCCACAGGGGCTGCACCAGTTTGCACTCCCATCAACAAGATGGCATTGATGAAAGCTGTGTAGAGGCCTCTCAAAGAAGGTCATCTTGTCTGTCAACACCAGGACTGACAGTCTCTAGCAAAATACTCGCACAACACAGGACTTCTATTTCTGTCTTGGCAGCTGGACATCAGCTCTTAGTTGGCTAAGCAGTCTCTCCTGAGTACCAACTTGTATAAAAGTACACCTCCACTCAATTTAGACTTTATTCCTTTTATATCTTCTTGCCTGATACAATAGAATGATTATTCTATCATTGATTTGTAGTGTGTTAGTTCTTTTTTGGCTTGTTGAGAGTTATAATCCTGCATCCTATTGGCTTGCGAAATACCTGCAGTGAATCTGTTTTAAATAAATTGTGGACAAACTCAGTCTCAGAGCATTGATTTGGCTCCCGAAACAAAACAGTATGGTTTGTTTATAGGGAATGAGGTGAGACAAATAGTCACCAAATTAAAACCAAGGGGATCCATGGCTATGACTAATGACTACCGGTCCTTTAAAGACCTGGGAAGCAGAATAAGATTTTACTTACTCACAGCAATAACCACAGCAACACAAATCGTCTTTGGCCAGGTGAATCAAGCCAGACTTGGCAACTGTTTTTGTTTTGTTTTCTCCCTATCTCTTAAAGAAGAAATGGCGGCAGCAGTTTTCTTTGTTTATTTTTTTAACTGACAGCTGTAACAATGGGCCTTTACCAAACGGCTCAGGTTTATATCAGCTATTTCGGTTCATGATGATTTTGTTCATAGAGACTAATCACTTTTACCTCCTACAGGGCATTCCATTAGTTTGCTGTATTGATTACTTAAGATATGTCCAGGTACATAGGAAGTCACAAGTGCTTTAGATTCCTTGTTAAGTTACTATCGCGCTTGGAGAAGGGAGATGAGCCACATGAAAATTCAGGCTCCTGCTGTCTCAGTTACTTTCTGAGTGACCCTGCAAAGTACATTCCGCATCTTCTTTCTGCTTCAACTTAAAAGAAGCTAAACTTTAAAGGATTCTCTTTTTGTTTTAGAGCCACCATATACCAAACTTGGTCTGTCACATTTCCTGTGTGAACTGTAGGTTGTAAGCCGTAGCAATTTCAAGGTGATCAACCCGAAGTTCAAGCAGTAATAGTACTTTATCCTGAGGATCCACTGTTAAGACTTAGTGGGTGTGCAAATTGTGACATATGCACTCTCAGGCAAGAGTAATCACAGAAGAAGAATCTAGGCTTTTGCTGTGGTTGGTGTTGTTTTGCTTTAACAAAGTCGTGTTTTGTTGAGCAACTAACCATTTTTCTATCTCTAGGCAATTCCTGGTTTGCTACTGTGCCCACACAGAAACCTTAACCTGACCCCAGGTTATCCAACAACCGTATGTCTTAAGGCTGTCTGGTCCAGCAAACCATAAAATCGTGTGTTAGTCATGATCTTTTGGCATTATGTCTGAGTGGATTTGAAACCCTACAAAGAGCTAAACTGCTAATTTGTCGATGTCACTGCCTCCTTTCACACAACTCACATTTATAGTGAATTTTTATGGGGAATTCCTTACAAATGAGGTGTAAGTGAACCTGATTTACTGATGACTGTGCGTGGTATGTTCACAGCAATAGAAGGGTAGATACTATAGTTTTATAATGACACACACGGGGAGGAGGACACTCAACAATAGTGGAGAAAGTAAACCTTTCCTGTGGCAAAACATCTAGCAACATGCCAAATTTCAATATTGACTGAAAGGAGAGGAGGTCTAAGGTAAGAATATATACTGACTCAGTGCAGTTGCTCATGATTTTGACAGATTATCATGGACTTGAAAAGAAAAAGCCTGGAGGATGTGTAATGTGTAATATAAAAGGTATATGGATCCCTCCCTTCTCCACATGGACGTAGAATGTAAAGATGTTTTACTCCGCAAAGAATTTCTTTGCAAAGGAGGCATTCAAACTCAAGTAGAACAGGTGACATACTCCGTGGTCCTCAACTGTTGCCTCATAAACTGACTGGTTATGATAAAAGGTACCAGGGTTACATAGACTTAACCCAAATTATCACCACTCATCAATCTAATATTATTGCCACTACTGAGTAGCCATCTGCTATATGTATACACATATGCACATTTGGATTTTCTAAAAAATTTGGAATAAGGCTTTTTTTTTTTTCTTTGTTACAGAGGTGGTTGATTTTGTAGTTTGGTCAAAAATTTCTAGAAACTATAAATAAAATTTAGACTAACCTGAAAGAGAAACTAGTGTCATTTAGAAATAGTTGTGATAATAATGAGCATTGGATCACCTTTTTGGGGGAGAGTTGGGTATGATTGAAGTTTTACTTGTACGAGGAATAGTTGCATTATGTTAGGCAGAACCAGATTGTTATAGCTATTATGCGGACAGCTAAACGGAGCTAAACATAGCATTTGAATAGTCGAAAGATCAAGAGTGTAGTTACTCACATTTGGTACTTATTGCAGTGCCATCCTAGATTGATTTTTTTCTACCATAGTTTCTGAAACTCCAGCAACTACAACTTAAGACTTGTATATGGTTTAATTTTCATCAGGTTGACTCATCTGTGAGAAACTTGGAGGTGAAAGGGGACAATATGAAGGGACTGCAGTATGCAGAGTCACTGGTGATCCTTTCAAGCCTTAAACATTAGGAAGTTTCAAAGAAATAGTGGTGTAGTTTTAGGCATTTGGCCCCTATGTTACAGGGCCAGATGTTAGACAGTCATGGCAGTGGTGTTTCACTAGAACATGGATGGGAGAGTATTCTCTATGCGGTGCCACCTAGAAACCCTTGTAACACTTCCAGGTGTTGAGGGCTCTCAGCAGGCACCTCTACAAGTAGCCCTTTCCAGGACTGCCATCTGTCTTCTGAAGAAAACCACCTCTCCAACATCATGACCCCCTTCCAGGGGCAAACCACATATCATAATTTACCAATGCACGGTTGTGGAGGGTCATGCTACTTATAAAGGGTCAACCCAGCTTCGTAGCACCTGCTGGAATTGGCTGTGGTTGTTGTGCTGCATTTATTCCTCTGTTTAAGCCATGTTCCTTAAACTTCACATAGGGTTAATCTCAAAAGCCCTCCCCAATTAATTTACTAAATGTGAATCTTCATTTCCTCCTGGGTAAACTGACCTGTCACTGCTGGGTATTTTCTTGTACTATTTCTGATTATGTGGTGTCCAAATCCAGTAAATAGGTATTAAAATAATATGTATTTTAATACATAATATGTAGTATACCACATACTTTAATAATACTTTTTGCTTAAATTTGAAAGTACGGTTTCTATTACACGAAAATATGAACATTAACAATATAGTATCAAAATACATTTCTTCTTTAGACTTTTGAACAGGATATGAATATCATTTTTATTTGATCTTTTAGAAGTACTTAAATTTATATTTAAAAAATATGATACCCTGAGCTGTACATGTCTCTATCTATATGCAAGTAGATATACATAATGTGTATGTGTATATATAAATATATCACAATATAATGCCTATATTTTTAGTGATGGCAAAAAATTGAATATTGCATAGTGAAAGTTCAGACTTTTATGGAAAAATGCATTTGCAGAGTCCTGTCTATTGCTGTTTACAATTTTTTTTTTTTTTAAATCTCAAACATTATCGGGGCACCTGGGTGGCTCAGTTGGTTGACCATCTGACTCTCGATTTCGGCTCAGGTCATGATCTCAGGATCTTGAGATTGAGCCGTGTCACACTCAGCATGGAGTCCACTTGAGATTCTCTCTCTCTCTCTCTTTGCCCCTCCCCCAGCCCTCACACATGTACACTCTCTGTCTAAAATAAATAAATAAAATCTTTAAAAAAATAAAATAAATACAATAAAATCTCGTACATTATTATTACATGTAGAATTTTTAAAGATGTAACTATGATGTCTTATTATAACTACAATACTATTATTCCCCCAGACAGGCTGTTTAAATCAGTTCTGGGCAAACCACCAGGCAGACATCACCATGAAGAGTTGTTGTTACTAATGCTTTGTCCTAGAATTGTAAGCTGTAAAGGGAAGCATCTTTTAATATAGATTTTTAGTTCAGGTTATTTGTCCTTGTTTGTTTCCTAGTTGTATAAACTGGTAATGGGATGTGAAAAAGAAAGGACATTTAAGACAGAAATAAGTGTTTCTATCCAAAAATGTCTGACTTTAAAATGATGGTTTTGTCAGTCATTTTAATCTTTTATAAGTTACTCTTTGAGCTAGACACTAACCTGTGGTTTCAAAATACAAAGGTGAGTGGCTAACAGAAAGAAAACATACAACTAGTGAAAATTATAGACAGTTTCACGAGCGGCTAGTTGGGGACATGTTCTAAGATTTGAAGTGGTTACTTTGATACAGTTCTTTCAAAAGGAGAACATCCTGATGTATCCATTTTGATAAGAAGACATTTTGCCATAGTTGAAAGCATACAATTTTAACTGCTTTATCTATTTTATTTCCATTTAATTTGTAAAACATCAGACTCTGAGGTGAGGATCAGGCTTAGGGAGATAGTGATGAGGTGACATGATGAGTACGGAGAGGATGCAAAAGCAGCACATCTGAAGGACAAACATTGAGGACTTATATGTATATAGCACTTAGCTTTTGAAGAAAATGCATCCATTTTTCTAAGCCTACTATCTGCTCAGTTTTCTAAGAGTCATGTGAATTTGCAATTATTTTTCAAATTTTCAAATTTCTTACTTAAGGTCATATTTCAAATATTTCTCTGCTAAATAATTGAATATGTTCTTTTTTCAACTAACAAATCTAGAGGCTGAGTGTCTTCTTTAATTGTAAACTGCCTACCTGTGTTAATCTTACCAATCAAGTCATAAAATACAGATACAGCGTTGATGGGGAAGATATTTGAGCCATAATATGGTGTTTTATTCTCGTTTCCACCTTGTTGACTAAATCCTATAATATTTTCTAAGACTTAAAGTGGTACTTAGTGTTATGGAGAGCTATACGATCTAGATATTTCTTTAATAATAGTTTTAGAGATTAAGTGTTTTGGAAGCTAACTCAGTTATAAATAGACTTTACAAATATATTTCTTTTTTTTTTTTCTTGTTTTCTGCTCTTTACAAGTGTAAACGGATAGTGTAAGGTTTTGTTAAAGTGCTTCTGATGATCCTAATTCTTAGGAGCAAGTCTTCATGATCAAAACAAGAAAAAAAATGCAGATTCTTTTTCCTAGTGAAAAAGAAAATCTAATTACAAGTTGATTGAGTTAAAATAGTTTGAATTCTGAAAGGAACCTCAAGACTATTCCACATAAGAGCTAGATGAAGATTTAGAATTGAAGAGGCGTCACCTTGAGTTTATCAAAAAAGATTGTTTTGTTAAAGGCCAGCCCAGTCAAACTCCTGTTAGAAAATAACAATTCAAACTGAGGTAGTTAAACAATGACTACGAGAAGTGATTTGAGTGAAGGAGCTGTGTTTAACTGTTGCTTTCTTGTTTGTTTGTATTTCACTTTTAATGAACCCTCAGCTGTTTGGATATATATTGTTTATTTTTGTAATGTGAATTTGAGTTCATCCTTTGTTTTAAAACAACCTATATATATTGTCAGTAGAACAAATGCAACTATGTGAATATCACCAGGCAAGATGCTGTCTGGAGTCTGGCATTTCCTACTGCACAAATGGCTCTCTGATTCCTTAGCAGGAATCCCACACCTCTCACTAGTGAGAAGACTGGCACTAATTGTCATCAACATTGGCAGACTCTGGGGACTGTCCAGTTAAAGTGAGTGGACATGACGTCTAGAACTCCCCTTCCCAATTAGAGAGGCTTTTCAGAAAGAAGGGGTTGTAGCAAAAGCTTAGAATTACAGGGGAAAAAAAAAATTTCCATAACTCTGCTGCATATAGACAACTTCTTATTCCATATCATCGGTACCATACGTGGGCTTAAATAATCAACAACAGCAGCAAAAAAACAGAAATAAATAAAACTATACCTTTAAGTCACGGGAGCAAATTAACTTCCTCCCTCCCTGCTAATTCTAGGCTCAAAAGGATATTCAAGATTCAACAGGTTCAAGTGAAACCATCCTCAAGAGGTCCCATATTAAATATTCGTGCTAAGTGGCATACCACTCCAGTTCCTGATCCTGATTTTATTTCCATTACATAAGCTTAAATCCTTTTGTGTATGCATTTTTGGCATTTAAAAATTAGGACAGGGGCACCTGGGTGGCACAGCGGTTAAGCGTCTGCCTTCGGCTCAGGGTGTGATCCCGGCGTTGTGGGATCGAGCCCCACATCAGGCTCCTCTGCTATGAGCCTGCTTCTTCCTCTCCCACTCCCCCTGCTGTGTTCCCTCTCTCGCTGGCTGTCTCTATCTCTGTCGAATAAATAAATAAAATCTTTAAAAAAAAAAAAATTAGGACAATGTATAATAGGCAGAACTACCAAGGAGCTTTGAATGTAATTCGGTATTGTGGATATCAGCGTTTCCAATTAAAAGAAGACATAACAGAAAACTTCTCAGAAGTGCTTAGAACCTATACTATTTTCATCTTGAGTACTTATTGTACTGAGGCTTAATGCTTATTACTTTATGACACAAATAAATACCAAGGCCCAGTCTTTTCCTTTTTTTTAAACATGAAAATATCTTTATTTTAAAGTCATATTTACTGCTTCTGAGTCAAAATACCATGACAGAGTAATTACTGGAGCTATAATATTATAATTTATGACTGAAATAAGAGCAAATATTTGAAACAGCACAAATAAAAAATCCTATTATCTGTAGATTCCTATAACATTGTGAACACGATTCTTAAACTGTAAATGCCGTTAGCTCTGTGTTAGCTGCCCTCCTACTCACTTTCTCTCGCTTCTAGCTGGAACTGGAGAATTGATCTTATATTTTCCTTATCATTTTCAGGTTGATGCTTTTCACCATCCAATAATCCCCAATTAGATGCTGTTATTGCTTGTCAAAGACTACATAGGAGGGACCTGCTTTATATTTTGATGAAATTTTTAAGATTTTTAGTTGAAGACCTTAGGATTAGAAGAGCAAGAACAGGAAAGGGTAGACCGTCTTGTAGTAGCTCTACCTATGTTTCTCCCCTACCTCCATGTCTTCCTTCTGTAATTCTTTGTCTTTTTTTTTTTTTTTAAGAGAAGCGGGGGTGGGGGCAGGGAAAGAGGGAGAAGGAGAGAGAGGATCTTAAGCAGACTCCACACACAGCATGGAGCCCAGCATGGGGCTTGATCTCACAACACTGAGGTCATGACCTGAGCAGAAATCAAGAGTCAGACACTTAACCAACTGAGTCACCCAGATGTCCCTTCATTCTAGAATTCTGTAACAGCAAACCTCCTTTTAATTTTTCAGACTTTTATACCATATACAAAAATTAACTTAATTAAATACCTAAATGTAAGACCTAAAACCAAGACTCCTAGAAGAGAACATAGGGCAAAAGCTCCTTAACATTGGTCTTCTCAATAATTTTTTGGATATGTCACCGAAAACATAGGACACAACAGAAAAAATAAACAAGTGAGACTACAGTGACCCTCCTTTGATGTGAGAGAAAACGGAATTACCACCAACAAATCTTAAAAGACGTTGTGCTCTACATTATATCATTTGACTTCCTTTTGTTAGATTAGAGATAAGTAGCCTCGTTAATACTTTGTGCTTCCCTTAAAGAATTTCATTTAGATGTTACAGTGGAAATTGATTAGTACATAAGACATACCTCTATAAAGTAATATGAACTTTTAAAAACTTTTTAAATTTTGCCACATGACATAGGTCTGTAAGAGTGCATTAACCATAGATAAAATTTAAGGATTACAAAAAGTTATGAGGGGAACCCAGCCACATCACCATCCACATCAAAACATAGAATATTGTTAGTATCCTACACCTGCTAGAAAGCCGTTTGCAATCACCAACTCTTCCCTTTTTTCTATAGGTCTCTTCCCTCTCTTTCTATAATCTAGAAGTTTCTGGAATCACTTCCTTGATTTCTTTTATTTTTTTATCATGTAACAAATGCTATGATATATTTCTCCCATTAGCCAATGGAATCATAGACATATGTTCTCCTTTTCCGACTTTTTCTGTTTAATATTATACTAGATTAATTCATATTCTTGGCTATAGTTGCATTTTATAGATCTTCAAATATAGTATAATTTCCTTGTTTGTTATACTGTTAATGGTTGGTTAGGCTGGCTTGGAGTTATTATAAATAACATACCTAAAACATTTGGGTCTCTTGCCATACATGTGTGATCATTTCTCTTTGGTATGTATTTGTAGCAAAATTGTTAGAACATAGGATATATGACACTTGCCAGTTTGAAAATATCATAATTTAGCAGGTAATAACAAACCATTTTATAAAGTGGTTATACCAGTTTATGCTTTCTCTATTAAGTGTGTGAGAGTTCCCACGTTCCACAGCTTTACCAATAACTGACATTGTCTGATTTTTATTTTGTTAGCTCTTCTTGTGCGTGGGAGAGGCATTTCATTGTAGGCTAAATTAGAATGTCCCTGGTTTTTCTAATGAGGTTAAACAAAATTCGTATGTTTATTTTCCATAGTACATTCATTTCTTTTGTGAATTACCTTCAAGTTGATTCCTATTTGAATTTGGAATGTCTGTTTTTTCTAATTAATCTGAAGGAGTTCTTCACATATTTTGGATAGAAAAAAAAAACATTGGTTCAAAATGTTGCAATCACATTCTTCCACTCTACAAATTTCATTTTAACCATCTTATTGGCTATTTTGATGAAGTGACATCTTAAGTTTATCTATCTTTATCTTTATTTTTTGTTTTATTTGTATTTTCACAAGACTATGACCCTCTAGATTTTCTGTATGTTGGGTTTTTTGTTTTGTTTTGTTTTATACTTAGAGTGATCTTACAGCTTGATTTTCCAGAGATGGACTTAATTTTTACTGTTTGCCCTGATGTAATTATAAATATCATCCACTTTACATTACATTTACATAAGGGGTATTCAGATTTTACCAGGTTTATGGGTTTTTTGTTCTGTTTTTGACAAAGAAGTACAAGTAAGAAAAGAATGATAAAAGAGTTGAAGCTTCAGGCAACGGAGAAATTATGATCACCTACCACTGAAAAGCAGCTGGGCAATGTAGGGAGAGAGTGGCCGTCACAAAGGGGATTTAGCGGAATCGGGAACACAGAAGAGCTGCAGTAACTGGTGAGGAGATGCTCTGTGCGATGATGACTGAGAATGACAGGCTGAAATAGGGTGGAGGAGAGGAGTACCAGGAATTAAACACCGAGGTTTTGGAAGGGCCTCAAGTGCATGTTGAAGTTCCAGATAATTAAGATGCCAGTCAGTTAATTTTGCTTGTATAGATCTGACAACTGATAAAACGGAAATAAACCTGGAGAAATCACTCAGCAAAGTTTACTTCTTGCAACACACATTTACCAAACGCGAGGAGCAAAGGCACACATCCACATTTTCCTC
This sequence comes from Ursus maritimus, assembly GCF_017311325.1. Classification (NCBI taxonomy): domain Eukaryota; kingdom Metazoa; phylum Chordata; class Mammalia; order Carnivora; family Ursidae; genus Ursus; species Ursus maritimus. The sequence continues at coordinate 31,476,496 of NW_024427107.1, read as the reverse complement.
TCTCGCAGAGAATGGTGTTTCAGAAATGGGGCATAAAAGGCTTCCCTGCGCTTTTAAGAAACTCACAGTGATATCAGCCCTCCTCTGATCTGAGGATTCTTTGTTTCCCTTCAAGTATTCAAAACCTCTTAATTGCTACTTCCTTTCTTTGCCCTGTATTTCTTGTAGCCTCAGGTTGCCTAGGGGTGCGCTGTTGACTAGTGACACAGCTTTCACTCTCTTGTAAGCAAGCGTTTTGAGACCTATGACAGAAACTCTACTGACCTTGTTATAGAATTTCCTATACCTGCGAAATTTCCTCCCGATTTTCTCCCTCATTCCCTTTTTGTTTCAGCTGAGTAGTCATGCTGTGCAAAGCCGCCATGATGCTTCCAAATGTTGAGGCCTAAAGTGCCTGGAAAGCACTCACCCCTTTTCCAAAGTGCTCCGTGCAGCCCTGGGCCGCAGGGCAGGGCATTGCGTGCATTTTTCCTGCCGAAATGAGTGGTGCCTCTGGCACGTTATTTACCTCTGCTGTTTCAGAAGGGTCTCAGTTGCATTTTAAGAAGTGAATGCAGTTATTAAATTGGTCCTTCTCTTTTCCACTTAGAGGACTAGTAATTTTGCTGTATCTAAGCGCCTTCTTTCCATTTTCCTTGTCTTCTAGACCACATACTCAATTTTCTAACATACTCATCCACATTTTGTTTGGAAGAGTCTTCCATAGTTCGAAGTACAACATCAAGAAGTACCAGGTCTACCAAAAACATCCATGGTACAATTAAATTATGCCCACCTTTACCTGCTTCAATGGACAATCTTACTAGGGCAATCTCTCCCATTAGTCTGTCATCTACCCTGGACTTGGGTTCAATCTGTCATTGTCTTGAGTTGCTCCCCTGTAATACATCATGGTGTGTATTACTTTAGCCACTAATTCCATATATTGCTCAGGCCTTTCCTTCGGGATACAGAGTGCCTGTGTGTCCATATCTCTGACCCAGACATCCTGCACCTTCCCTAGGCACCGGATTTTCCTTAGTACCACATATTTGCTTAAGGCATGGACTTGACACCCAAACTCTCTAGAAATGGACTCTTGTCTCTGTAAAAACAGCAACTCAATTCAGCTGTGTACAAAGTTGAATATCACTGCAAGTTATTTGGTTCCCCAAATTTTATTCTTTATTTCTCAAGTTTCTCTGCCAAGTGAATCTGATTTTTATGGTTTTGTAGTATCAGGGGAAAAAATTGCCACTCTTATCCAATTGAAAAATAAAATAAAATAACTTAGAAATACAATAAGTGTCCATATATGGAGAAACAAATTATCAACTTTATTACTTGATACGCTTAGTTAGGTAACATAGCTTAGTGCCAGACACAAAAAAAGGGCTTCCTGATATCCTACCATAAGTACACACCTGTGACTAGCCCATCTAATGATTGGGTCTGCAGAACAGACATTGTTGCTGGATTTTTTTTTTTAAGATTTTATTTATGTTGCTGGATTTTTATTCCCATTGACCTAGATATTAAGAGAAGGAACATCAATGAAATCCCAGATGTTTGCACTCCCACCACACGTGAAATGCCTTCTCCAGTCAAGAAATACAAATCATTATCACATTATCCAGATTAATCACTGAACCCGCATGAGGTAGACAGTGTATGCAGCTGGGGTATGTAGATACACTTATAGAACTCTTTCTCACCCAAACCAAGACAAGAGAGATGGAATTCTCCTATTTTACTAAAGTACATCATTTAGACATGACTGTGAAAAATTTCTTGATCATAATTTCTCTTATTTGTTTGAAAACAAAAGCTTTATTTCAAATTTTAGAAAGCCATTATTTTTCACTTCTGAGTACATCTTCTAAAATGAATATATTTTTCTACATAACCAAATAATACTTTTACAATTAAAGAAAGTAAAAAAATATCCTATGATATCCTCTAATAATCATTTCATATTCAAATAGTCTAAGTCATCTGAAGTATTGCCTTTATGGCCAGTTTGCCCAAATAAGGACAGACTCGGGGTCATTCAGTTCATCTAGTTATTGTGTACTTTAAGTGTATTAATTTAAGACAGATTTTTCATGCTACTGACTTGCTGAAGATAACTATAGCTGGTTCTGGTTTTTCTGACTCCAGTATTGTTTGGTTTATTCCTCACTCTCCTTCATTTCCTGTACGTTGGTAGATAGTAAAGGCTTGGTAAATTCAAGTCAGAATCCATCATTGTGTAGTTTATGATTCTTCATTTTAAGCAGACACATAATATCTGTTCTAACAATACAGGTGCTAAGACGGATCATGGGTGCTGTGAGCCTGTCCCCTTCGTTGTTCAGCTGTATTTTTTCCTTACTCATTCTTGAATGACAGTTTTCATTTGATATAGAATTCTCATCAGATGGCTGTTTTCTGTCCTTTTTTGAAGAAATACTCAACTCTCTTCTGTCTTTTGTTGTTGCTGTCAATCTAATGTCCCATTCTGTGGATACTTTGTTTCTTCTCTCTGGATGCTTTTAAGACTTTCTCTGTTTCTGGTGTTCTGTGCTTTGACTGTGATATCTAAGGACAAGGACTTTTTGTTTGTTTATCATGCTTAAGAGATTTGTTCTGCTGACTGAATCTGAGGATTGTCTTTCCATCCATTCTCAAATACTCTCAGCTATTACCTCTTTTAACTTTTTCCCCTCCACTCTCTATTTTCTCCCTCTGTAATCCTACTAAGATAAGCTAGGTCTTCTTTCATCATAGCATGTGTCCTTCATTCATTCATTCAATCTTTTTTTTTTTTTTAACGAAACTTTTACTTTTCCCATCTGTTTGACCAACTGTAATGTTCATCTTCTTATCTGTTCTCTAGTTCTCAGATTCTCTCCTTGGATGGAGTTAGTCAGCTGTTTAAGACTTTTTCAGAATGTCCTATCTCAAGAGTCACATTTTTATATCTACTTTGGTTTCTTCTCAAGTGTCCCCTATATGTTAGGACACAGACATTTTTATACAAGTTTAGTATACATGGAGAAAAAAAGTACACCCATAAGGGTAAAGTTCGATGAATCATCACAACATAAACATACTCATGTGTTAATGCCTGTAGCTTAAAAAAAATTGAACATTATCAGCCGCCTTTATCAAGTTTGAAAGTTGATAACTCCTAATTGCTCCTCTTCCTTTTCATTAAAGGTAAATACTCTACTGAGTTCTAATGCCATATATCAATTTTTCTTTTATTGGTTTTGGACTTTATGTGAATGGAGTCATATATATTCTTTGGTATCGGGATTATTTCATTCAGAATTATGTTTGTGACCTTTATCAGTACTATTTATTATATGTAACAATACTTTGAAGAGTTCTGCTGCTATATGATATTCCATTGTATGAATACCCCATAAATTATCTATGTATTTTACCATAAGTGAACATTAGGATTCTTCAAGACTATTACAAACAATGCCGCTGTAATCATTCTTGTGTATGTCTATTGTCAAATATACTCAATTCAGTTGGGTGTATCCTCAAGAACGAAATTACTTGGGCATTAAATATTTAATCTATTGCATAAAGCCACGCAGTTTTCTAGAATGGTTGTGTGTGCTGTAACATTCTTCACTCCAATCATCATCAGTGTATGATTGTTTCAGTTGTTTTCCATTCTCCTTATACTTGGTATTGTCAGTTTTTAATTTTAGCTATTTTCATGGGTGGCGATTGCTATAACATTGCAGTTTTATTTTCTTTGATAACTAATGATATGTACATTTTTGTGTTTGGTCTTTTGAATATAAGTTATTTTTTGTGAAGTGTACATTCAAAAATTTTGCCCATTTTTAAAAATCAGATTTTTTTTTAAAGATTTTATTTATTTATTTGAGAGAGAGAGAGTACAAGCAGGGCACAGGGAGAGGGAGAAGCAGACTCCCGACTGAGCAAGGACCTGGACACGGGACTTCATCCCAGGATTCTGGGATCATGACCTGAGCCAAAGACAGTTGCTTAACTGACTGAGCCACCCAGGCGCCCTCCAAAATTGGATTTTCTGCATCATTTTATCAATTCTTTTTTTTGCAACTTGCATTATTTTAGTATGTGTATTACCCAGGAATTTGTCTGTATAATTTGTTATCTGGTTTCACAGAACTCACATAGTTTAGTATTTTCATTTACTCTATAGCCAGACTCAGGCTCTCCCCTGAACTCCAAATTGGTATCTTTAAGTAGCTATTGACATCTCCATGTAGGTTTCTATCTAATAAGCACCTTGCTATAAAAATGTCTAAATTTTAGGTACTGATATTCCCCCAGAGCAGCTCCTGCTGAAATCCTGTGTGCCTCGGTTAATGGCAACTCCATTCTTCCAATCACCAAGGCCATACCCTTTAATTACCTATTTTTCCCATTACCTTACATTCTATCCATCAACAATTTTTTTTTTCAGTTCAATCCTAAAAATATATTGAGAAATGGACCATTTACCACCTCACTGCCCTGACTTTGGCTCAAGGTAATATCATCTGAGATATTGTAATAGGATCCACACTCCGTTCCTTATTTCTTCTCTTGTCTCAGAGAAATAAGTCTCTGCACACTTGCTGCAATAGCCCTGTCAACATATAAATCTGAGCTCCCGCTTCCCCAAAGATCCTCATGACACTGAAAATAGAGCTCAAGTACTTATGTCTCACAAGGCCTTGTGTGATCAGCCTCCATGACAGCTCTTTGGTCTCCCTTTTCACGTCGCCCCGCCACCCCGGTCTCCATGCTGTTCCTCAGACAGGCCAGGCAACACATCCTTTTTCAAAGCTTTGCACCTAGTGTTTTCTCCACCTGGAAAATTTGACCCCAAGACACCTGCAAGACTGGTAGTTTCTCAAAAGTCACTCACCCAGTGGAGTCTTTCCTGACACCTTCTTTAAAATCCCAAGACTATTTCTCTCCAACATTTAACGTTCTTCTGTTCTTTCTATTATCTCCTTAGCATTTGTTACCATCTAACATACCATATGCTTTCTTATGTATCTTGGTTACTGTCCATCTATAACAGAAGCATTTTCCATGAAGTCATGGACTTTTGTCTGTTTTGGTCACTGCTTTGTCTCCATCTCCAAAAACCATGCCCAGCATATGATAAGCACCTCAATAAAGGTTTGTTGCATGAATAAATGAGAACATAAACAGATATATGTAGAGGAAAAACTGTAGTGTATCTTTTTCTCAGGATTCATTTTCTGTGCAACTTAAGAGTAATCCTCCTCATACATTATGGAGTCCTTTGATGTATTCAGGCTCCTATATGTTTGTCATTGTTCATTGTTGATTCCTGCCAGTATTTTAATCCAAAATAAGTAGATTCTTCATTCGTGGCCTTCATTATTGTTTTTATTTATCTCCTCCTTTTTCTCAATGATTCATGCTTTGCCTATAGCGATTTCTAGCATCCTCTTTTTATATAGTAATTTGGAGTACAAGAAGATGTGCCATATGTTAGTAAAACAAGTCCAGGTGATAATATTCTGTGATTCTGATAGACTGAGGTAGAAACTTCACTGTTAATTTTTCTGTTTATGAGAGGGTGAATATATTTTTAAGTACTCTGGGATATTTAGCACTTTTCTTTTGCCCTGAAGCGAAAGTATTAACAACATAGTCTCCCATAATCCTTATAGTGTCTGTTTTCTTCCTCCTGTTCTTCCTGTGTCTGTCTGCATCCCAGTATATAATGCTGGCAGAGAAATACTGAGACGTGTATAGAAAACGTGGTTCATCCTCATGGACACTGACTGTAACATCGGGATTAGCACCAAACAAGCCTCTACCTGTTAACTCATTTTCTTTCTCTCTGTGTTTCTGTAGGCTATGAGTCTGCCAGTAGAGATTTTAAAATGTAGCTCCTTCCGTTTTCAAGTTAGTGAAACTTCATTTCAAAGATTCACAAATGATGGACCCTTTTCTCCCAGGGATGTCATCACTGCATCTCTTCTTTTTCTCTGATTTCACTTGTATTTTAATAATAGGAAGGAAGAGGACAGCAAATACGACATTTCAGTGAGTTGTGATTACAGCCCATTTTTGTTATTAACCTAGACTTCTGTGTATTATTTTTGATATTCGGTCAATATTTTGCTATTATTAACTTAAAATATTATTTGTACCTAATTATTACATTCACCTAGTATAAAAAAGACAAATGGTAAAGGCTTATAAAAATAATAACAACATGAACTCAACAAGCCCCTGGCCATCACTCTGCCACACTTACCATTTTTTAGTTCACAGCAAACGACTCAAATCTTTTAACTATATGCAATGTGTTTTTCTTAGTATTTCTAACTAATATTAGCACTCTGCTATCTCTTGATTCAGCATTTTGGTTATTATCACAGCACCCTTCAACCACTACTTCACTCAGCCCATACTCCCAAAATAGCTATATTGCACATTTGAATAAATACATATTCAGTGTTTTGATTTTTCTGACTTTAAAAATATTACTAACCGCTGTTCTAAGTGGCATACCATGGGTACATTCCCTTTTTTTATATGCATTTTGCATTTTCCTGGGGTTAATAATGGACTCTCTAAAAATCTACTTGCTTTTCTTAGAGTCTTTGACTTAGCCATCCTACATGTTATAAACTCTATAAGTATTTTTTGGAAACACTTCAGTAGCTTCCTGAGAAGGGGGTAATGGGAGTTCCATTTACTTTTAAAACTTTGCATCCCTAAAAATGTAATATTCTACCCTTACACTTGACTTCTGGTTTACCGGATTAGAATTCTAGTTTGCAAATGATTTTAATTTTACAAGTTTGAAGACATTTGTTCCCTATTCCTTCCGCCTTCTAGTGTTGCTATTGTGGACTCAGATGTCCTTTGGATTCCTGAACTTTTTGAACACTTTTCTTCCCTGGAAAACGTAAATATGTTATTTTATCTCCAATGTTCTAAAATTTAACACAGCGGGAATTGTTGCCACCACCATACAGTCTTCCTGCAAAACCTCATTTTTTTTGAAAAATAAAGTTTAAAAAAATAATTTTCTTCCCACCAAAAAGTTTTGTTCTCTTTCAGAAACCTCTGTGAGTCAGATTATATATCTTTACCTATGTATTTCAACATTCCCTTTGCAATGTTTGTTTGTTTATTTATTTATTTATTTATTTATTTATGTCTCTGTATTTTGTGTCAGTGGCTTCTCTTATGGATCGGGAAATCTTTGTTAACTCATAATTAATGAGGCAATGAAAAGCTCTCTGAGCATGACGGACGTGTTGCTGGTGAGCTGGTCTAGGTTGAAAGTGTTGCTGTCAGAGTTTTTACTGAAGAATTTTTAGGCTTTTTCTCTTTGATGTTCATTTTCTTCATTGTAATATAAAGATTATAGAATAAACCTGTCTCTTTGCCTGGGGATTAGCAGCCCCGATGCAGATATTCTGAAGCTTTCTGTGTGAACTGGAGTCTCGCTCTTGAGTCAGGGTACTTTTACTTAATTTTCTGGCTTTCTCTCTTCTTCCCACCTCCACACCATGTGTCTGCCACCTTTGAGCCAGGAATGACCTCTTCGAAGATGGAGGAGAGATAGCCATCTGAGTATACACCAAGAAAATATAAATTGAGGACTTAAATTTCTCTTTGTATAGATTTTGGAACAGTCTGCTTGCTTTCTGGCTCCCAGATCCTCGCTCCTGCCTCCTGTGGCACCCGGGAGGGCCTCCAATCAGCCTCCTTAATATCAATACCTCCATCTTCAGGAGAAAGGATTACTTCCAGGAGCTTCCTGATTGATTGGAGACATGGAGCAAAATTGGCTTTTTCAAAATATAGACTACAGTAAAACCAGAGACATTTGAATAGATGAAAAATTTACCAGTATATTTAGTAGATGGAAATATGGCACAGGAGAATTTTGAGGTTACACTTAGAAAACCAGGAGTCAGGTAGTGTTTTTACTTAATAGGTTCTTAAGCAAATTTTGAAGGTGGAGTGTGCCTTGTTTTAGAAAGAAAAACTTGGCTCTATGGCAAATAATCATTTTGTATTTTCCACTAACAGCCTCTCATCTTCCTGAATGTGAATTATATCCATCAAACCAAGCATATAGACTTAGTAACAGACCGCACTGCTTTTTTTGAGACCAACATGCTAATTTTGTTTACATAAGTCATCTGAACAAAACTTCGGTTAGGTTTCAGTAGTAGCAAAGAATATTTGAACACGATATCAATTTTATCTAAATACATGTGAAATAACAACACCAAATCTTGAACTATTTTAGGTGTATACTTTCATATTTGCAAACAGTATTTAACAATCAAATATTATTCATAGTTCTGACTATTCTCAACTTCTGATTATCCTGAATGACAGAAGGTAGCTGTGTTTTCAAGAAATCAGATATATATTTATTTCCACGATGTATTGAAACATTTTATCTTTAATAAATTAGAAAAATCTGACTGAGCTAAGTTTATGTGGGTAAGCACAACAAGTAATATAAAACAATATTAGTATCTAAGAATTTAGGCATAAGTAGTTAATGGCTGGTTAGGTCGTTAAAATAATCAGTTCATAACCTTTCTACTCACAACCTGGAGCTAGATCTATCTACTTTGGCCAGATCTATGCTGAGCCATCTAACTGATTGTACTGTACTTTCCCTTGAGCTTCAATGTTCCTGTAGTTTGTTCTTACTTGCTGATTAGACGGGGAGTACAGAATTGGGGAACAAGTATCACTGAGGGTGGGAAAAAGAATAAACCTCGCCTTGCCCATTCCTCCCTAGGAAAGAAGCCACTTAAATTACAATGTGGGTACTGATATCTCGACCTCACTTTTCTGTGTACTGAGCAGAGCGCCATGTGTGAAGCAGCTTTGAATACACGCTTTTGAAAGTTATCAGTAAACAGAGGATGTAAGTGTAAAGAAAAATTAACTCCGGTTTCACAATATCATTTTCATTGCTAAACATATGATATTTTCAAAAGTCCTGGTGAGTAACTAATTAGATTTTGAGAGAAAGTTGAGCAGCTTGAGATAGCTATGATTTAGTTTCTAGATATCCTTATTGTTCTCATTCTTTCTGCTAAAGGATTAATTTCATGGTACGAGAATAATATAATTGTTTATGATCAGATAAATATTCTAACCACATGTTTCTTAGTCTTCTCACTAAGTTCTGCAATTATTTTTGGTTTAAATAACCCAAGAAGAAACAGTACATTTTTCTTCCGTAAAATCTACCTCTGTCCTCTCTTTTTTCCCCTCAAAGGTATAAACGTTTCTCTAGTCGTCCCAAATCTAAACGTAAAATTATACACACAGAAACAAGTTATTCATTCGTTTTTCTTTCCTGGTTATTCTTTCCTTTTTAATAATTTCTCCCAACTACATTTCATATTTTCTCCCTTTTTATGCCTTAATAAATTTCTTGTTGTTTAATTCACTGCTACCCATTAGAAAACACATTTCCAAACTTAAAGATGCAAGTATTTCTAAAACACTGCATTAGAAAGCTTTTGAACATTATCAATTTATATTACCAGTTTATAAATGATATTTTATAGTACATTAAGTATTAAGATAAATATACTCAGATATATAAGGCCTATTTTCCTTCAGTTTATTATCAATTTAATAGTAAATTGGCATACTGTGTTTTGATCTTACTGTCTTAAATTTATTAACACAGCTTTTGACACTGTATGATTCTCAATATCAATTTCCACATTGAAAGCATGTTATAGTATTTTCATTTTATCAGTGAGGCTGAGGGTTCTGTAACTATTTTAGTGTGATGACATTAAATCCATGTAAAGCAAGACAACCAATCAGCCTTCCATAATTCTCACCATAGAATTAATGTCACTACAGCTAGATATTTTGCTGAGATATTTATCTTTCAGATTATTTATAGTAAAGCCTTTTAAGAAGTCCTAACCATTTTTGTTAAATACACACATACATACACCCACACCCACAGGTAAGGATATGTATGCTGTTAAAGATATACATATCTACTTTATTTAAAAATACATATTTATAATATGACTCATACATATTAAGGAAACCTCTTGATATTAAGGACATATATATATATATGTATGATGGTTAATTTTATGTGTTAATTTGATGGGGCTAAGAGATGCCCAGAAAGCTGGGTGTGTCTTTGAGGATATTTCCAGAAGAAATTTGAATTGATTTGAATTGATAGACTGAGTAAAGAAGATTGCCCTCACCAATCGTGTGCATCATCTAATTTGTTGAAGGCCTGAATAGAACAAGAAGGTGCAGGAAGGGCAAATTTGCTCTCTGCTCCGGCTGAGACATTCATCTTCTCCTGTCTCCAGACATCAGTGCTCCTGGGGTTCTTCTTTGGAATTCCCTCAAACCAGGGCTTACAGCAGTGGTCCCCTAGTTCCCAGGTCTTTAGACTCACACTGGGATTTTTACCATTGGCTTGTTTTGCTCTCAGGCTTTCAGGGTTGGACTAGAACTGCACCACTGGCTTTATTGGCCCTCTGGCTTGTAGACTGCGGGAATCTCAGCCTCCACAACCATGTGACCCATTCCCTCATGACAAATATTCCTACATATCAATGTCTATTCTATTGGTTCTCTGGAGAACCCTGACTAATACATATACATATATAGATATGAATTTATTGACTAAACAATATCATTATCTTAAAGATGGGATTTGCTCTACAATGATAGAGTCTGGGAAATTCTCCAGAAAATCCATTTGTCTGATTGTTAAGCTTTATTAGTTCAAATAAATAATATTTTTTAAAAAAACTTTCCTTTTCTTAAACATTTTAATAAACACCTTCAAACTTCTATACATAATTCTAATTTTGGCATTCATAGCTTTGTGTTTAATAAAGACACACACATATTCACACATAGTTGATCTCATGCAATGCCTACATTTTTTTAAAGTTTATATTTCTGATTTTTTTCTCTGTGATCTTTCTTCCCTTTTTAATTGCTACCCAATAAGTACTTGCTGTTGAATGAGTCCTTGAAGGTATGCATATATGTCAGACAACAAATGGGTGGCTAACCTTCAGCTAAATACTGAAAAACAAATACCCTTAAAGTAGAGATGTATTTTTAAAGGAGAATTCCATGCAAGCCATTCCCATAATACGCAGAAAGAAGCTAAAAACAATTAGTCTTTTAATAACATCAGTGAATTTTTCCTGGATAATTTCCAGAAACCAAATTAAAGGGGGAGAAAAAGACAGTGGATCACCAAAAATAAAAAAAGAAATATCTTCTTAAATTTCTAAGGGTTTCTTGAAATTTCAGTACCTCTACATTCTTATTGGTCCTCAAGAAACAAGGTCTTTTAATGTCTACCAGAGTTACTTGATGTCAAGATCTTAAGGTCTATCTCACTTTTCTGAAAAAAAAAAAAAAATTACTCTAAATTTATTGTAGCCTGGAAGGAAAGAAAAACCTTATCCTGTCTAATTGCAATACTAGTCTTCTACTAGAAGTTCCTGTTTGAGGAAAGGCTCAGATAATTACACTAATTCACCTCCTCTTTTCATCTTAACAAGTATTTCTGTATAAAGATTATTTTTTAAGCTTTTGATCAGGCAGTCACTTAATCATTTATTTACTCTTTTGCTAAAAGCAAGGGCATAGTTTTGTAGCATAGTTAAAATGCCAGGCATCATACTTTGTTCTATAGATAGAAAAGTAAAAAAACTTGATTGTGATCTTCCAGACCTTATGTCTTAGTGCTATAAAATAGAGTAAGCAATATATGAACATTTCTGTAAGTATACAAACTTTCTTAAATTCTTAGTTCATTTCATTAAAAAAAAAAAAAAAACTTAGCTTCGTTGGCCTAAAGAGAATTAAATAACTTTATCCATGAAAACTGCTTTTCTTAAAATTTTAAAAAGCCTGGGAACTCAAAAAATTTTCTCAGACCTTTAATGCCTCAGAATTCTGTAGTCTTGACATCTATTTCCTGCATTCTGAGCTAGGGATTGTCTGAAACTAGAATGTGATATAGTAAATATCATTTGCTCTCAGCTGTGGACTCTAGTCACTGATTCTAGAAAACAGAAAAATATCTCACTGAGCATCTCACTTCATGCAACAAAATAGGGGCAGCATAAATATAAACCTTATTTCAACTATTGCTGCCCAGAGAAAACCAGATCATATTCCTTTCCAGCACAACTAGAACACATTATAACCCTACGAAGCAGATTCTGCCCTCTTCATATCAAGCGTGAAGGTCATATATAATCCCTCTTTTTATGAAGGTTATGTGCATATTTTTGAACTTATAATTTTGATAACAGAAAAGAGTAGAAGATTTTGTGATTCTAGCAGACATTTCTAGTAAATCACCATGTGTAATTAGCAAGTGAGTTCAATATGAATTTCTAGACTATTTCCAGAGTTCTGTGAGGTTTCATAATTCTTAATTGAGGTGGAAGAGGGGATGTGAAAGACAATATCCATTTTCATTATGTTCCCTTTTCCCCCTATTTTTATGGATATCTAGTATATTTGTCATTGTTCACTAGAGGAAAAACATTTATATATGGATACAGAAAGTCAAAGAGAGAGAAATTTTAAAGAATTAGTGCACACAGTTTTGGAGGCTGACTGTAGAACCAAGGAGGAGTTAATGTTGCATCACAAGCCTGAAGGAAGTGTGGAAAAGAACTCCCCCTTTCTAGAAAGACTTCTGTCTTTTTTCTCCTAAGGCCTTCAGTTGATTGGCTGAGGCTTATCTGCATTATGGTAAGTAATCTATCCACATTATGGAGGGCAATTGTTTTACTCCAAGTTGACTGACTTAAATGTTAATCTCATCTAAAAAATTCCTTAACAGCAACATCTAGACTAATGCTTGACCAAGTGTCAGGGTACCATGGCTTAGCCAAGCTGACAAAATTAAAATTAACCATCACATCTGACGTTTCGTTATTTTCTAGTGGGACTATCTTTCTACAACTTCACAGAGAGAATGAGTAATCACATTCTCTCTGCAGGCCCCATTTCCAAAGGAAGTGGGGTTTGAAACTACACAGTTTTCCTGACTCTGTTATTGCTGTTGACCAGTTCATATCTATTTACATATGCTATGCTTTATGCAGTAGGAGATTGACTTTCTTTTCTCCTTGGTTAATAAGTTACATAATGAGAATTAGGAAAAGAAGAAATCAGAAAATTGATGAAGGATAGAAATTGAAGTTAACCAGTGAAGTTAAAAAAAACATATTTAGATTGTATACAGAAGGTGAAGATGATTACCTCCCTTTTGACCAGCAGGAGGATAGTGTTGAGAACTTTTGGCAACAGGTGAACTGGACAGTATGCAACTTTCAGCAAGGTGAGGGGGAGAATATCCAGTGTAATTACAGTTAGTCTGCTGACGAGAAAAGATTTCTGGGGGTTTGATGAATGTGTTATATGTTATAATTATATATATATATATATATATATATATATATATATATATATATATATATAATGTACATAGGAGAAGGATCTCAAGTCTTTTTTATTTAATATACACTATTTTTCTTTGTACCTATTGATTTTACTTTGATTCATAATATGATTTTACCCATGACAGGCAATTTAAAAGGTGATTTATTACTATCAAGAACTATTGTTTTCCCCATGAGAAACCCTGTTTTATTTTTTTATAACTTTTTAAATTAAAATTCAATTATCCAACATATAATACCTCATTAGTTTCAGATGTTGTGTTCAGTAATTCATCAGTTACATTTAACACCCAGTGCTCATCACATCATGTGCCCTCCCTAATGCCCATCACCCAGTTGCCCCATCCCCCAGCAACCCTCAGTCTTTTTTCCCAGAGTCAAGAGTCTCTCATGGTTTATCTCCCTCTCTGATTTCTTCCCATTCCATTTTCTTTCCCTTCCCCTTGATCCTCTGCACTATTTCTTATATTCCACAAATGAGTGAAACCATATGATAATTGTATTTCTCTAATTGACTTATTTAACTTAGCATAATACACTCCAGTTCTATCCACATCATTGTAAATGGTAGGTATTCATCCTTTCTGATGGCTGAGTAATATTCCATTGTATATAAAACCACATCTTCTTTATCCAAAGAACTATGATTTATTTTTTTTTTTAAGATTTTATTTATCCAACAGAGAGAGAGAGAGAGATCACAAGCAGGGGGAAAGGTAGAGGGAGAAGCAGACTCCTCGCTGAGTGGGGAACCCAATGTAGGACTTGATCCCAGGACCCTGGCATCACGAACCAAGCCAAAGACAGATGCTTAACTGACTGAGCCACCCAGCACCTGAACTGTGATTTATTTTTAAAGATTTATTTACTCATTTATTTAGAGAGTGTGCATGTGCATGGGGGGGGGGGGGAGCAGAGGGAGAGGGAAAGAGAATCTCAAGCAGACTCAACACTCCACGTGGAGCCCTATTTGGGGCTCAGTCTCAGGACCCTGAGATCATGCCTTGAGCTGAAGTCAGTAGTCAGAGGCTCAACCGACTGAACCACCCAGGCGCCCCAAGAAGTATGATTTTTTAACCAGAGTTCCTATGGGTAAAATTTCAAATATACACGTCCATCTTTTATCTTCTGCTTCCACATTGATTAAAGAAATCCTCTGATTTTTTAAATTTTAGGTCTAAGAATAAATGTTTTGTGACATGACTTACTAATTACAAATGGCTTAATTATCTTATGTTACCTTTACACAGTAATTAAATCCATATGCAGGTAGATGATTTTTAGTTCAAAGTTTTTGAGTAAGACAATGTGTTCAACTTTAATAAAGAAACTGGCTAGAAGAAGCTTCATAACTTATTTTTCTAAAGAAAGTAATCTAGACAAACAAAATTCTAATATAGTAAAATTAAATACCGGATCTACAGGTTTCACACAGTGAGATGAAGGAAGCACGATTATGCGTATGCCATGCCTTGGAGCCTGTAAGGCACATCCCTCAAATTATTGAAGCTTATGGTTAAGGTCATCATTTTCTGTCCAAAAGTCTGCACATAATCGTTATTCTGTATTATACCTAAATTGGTTAAACACATTTCTTAGAGTGAAACAATTCGGGAGGCTTTTTGAGATACTTAAATATAACTCTGTCAATGAAATTTTATAGTGGAAATAGAATCTGAGTTCTACTTTTAAAAGTATAGCAGTAGATTTTTCTTACTAGAATTTCATCTGAAAACTGCTTTTTATTAAAATAATGAAATTATGTTTGACCTGTTATTTTTAGTAAAAACTTCATGGAAGAATAAATTATATTCTGTTTTGCATCTGTATTAAACTTTTCAGTTGATCGTCAAAAACTTCAATTCATTTGAACAAAAAAATTTGAACATCAATAACATGCAATCCCTACGTGCTAGACACAGGGAGAAGCATGAGGGAGTGTATGATGGCTTCCACTTCAGGTAATGACTGAATAGCTGGTGTATTAGTTTTCCATTGGTGCTGTAACAAATTATCACCAACTCAGCAGCTTAAAACAGCACAAATTATTTTCTTACAGTTCTGAAGGTCAAAAATCTAAAGTGGGTTTGCAGGGCTGTGTTCTTTCTGGAGAGGTAAGGGAGAGAATTCATTTCCTTGTTTTTTTTCCAGCTTCTAAATCTGCCCACATTCCTTGGCCAATAGCCATATCTCTGTGACCTCTCCTTCCGTTGCCGTATCAACTTCTCTGAGCATCTGCACTAAATATTCTCAAGTATCTTACAAATTCTAAGCTAGTTATATTACACTTGACTCAGTTGACCTCTAGCAGCTAACATGGTTACTGTTAATTCACTTGACTTTTGCCAGTGTTAATAAAAGATTATGATACTGCTGGTATGAGGTCATTTTATACTAGACTGGACATGTAATATGTCATATGCCAAAAAATCAGTAATTTTCTTCTTTATTAAATAGAACTTACAGAAGGATTAACTGCAAAACATTTGACCTGAGTTTATTTTTTGTTACCTTCTCTTTCTGTTTGTTAAGAAATGGTGGATAAAGAACATATCTGGGTAAAGTAAGTTGCTCTCCTAGAGAACTGAGTGCTTTTAAAAAATATTCTGCAAAGACAAATTATCAGTGAGTGTCTTTGCCGTGGTCCCTAGAAATGAGAGGACTTGTAAACATTTAAAGCACATCAAAGAAAAATTAGTATGCTGCTTTCAGATCATCATAGAACTTTTATGAAACAATTACAATTTCAAATAAAATGTTGCATGAAATATTTAAAATGTTTATGGTGCTCCTAAAATATTTTAAAACCCTGAAATAAAATCTAGTCCCAGAAAACAGCATAACTCTTAGAAATTTTGGTCAATGCACTAAAATAATAAATGTAATTATGTACTGACTCATTTTAATTCTAATTAAGTTAGTGAACAAAATTATATTCCATTCCAATTTGGCTTCATGTTATTTTATCCCATGTCTTTTTATACAGATTCTTTTCTTACTTTGATCTATATAGAAGCTCTACATCTATATTTACATATGACATTTTCCAAATGAAATTATGGCAGAGTTAAACCAATATAACACTATAATGTAATCTGTTTTATCTTTTAACATTTTACATCTCACTGTTGACTGCATTTCCATGCAACTCTAGCAACAGTAACAAAATAATTCTTAATGTTTTTTTATCCCCTCCTCCACCTCACCATGGAGATACAATGAATTCATAACATGCTGTGGAGTCTGAATTGTGCCTCAGAGCTGTGCTTGACTGAGGTGCTCCTGAACAAACTCTATCAAGCTTGACTCTCCTTTCGTGTACATCATCTCAGTAAGAGGCTACTTGGGGTCATATTCTGTATTGAGTAGTTTTAATTTGTTAAGACACTGAATCATGTTATGAAAACAAATTTCTTTTTTATGGTTAATGTGAAGAAAGAAAATGCAATCACCCACAACTTACACTAAGCAGCTCAAGAGTAAAGACATTTTGGTGGGAATGAACAGAGTACGGCTAAATACAGTAAGTTTTGTTTAAATTTTAATACGTATAAGTTACAGGCAGGGCACCTGGGTGGCTCAGTAGATTAACTGTCCAACTCTTGGTTTTGGCTCAGGTCATCAACTCAGGGTTGTGAGATCCAGCCCCAGGTCAGGCTCCCTGCTGGGTGTGGAGCTTAAGATTCTCTCTTTCCCTGTGTGTCCCCACCAGTTCTTGCACATTCTCTCTCTCTCTCTCTCTCTCTCAAAAAAAGAAAAATACAAGAATAAGAAATTATTTACCTTTAAAGGGAGTAATTTGAAGATACTGAGGTAAAATGAACTCAGAAGTAATGATTAGAGTGACTTTGAATAATTATTGCGATTCTCTGACCCTCGATTTCCTCATTCATTAATACCCTATTTTTTAAAATCAGGTTAAAATGAAGTAATAGGGCATCATTAAAATATTATGTTAGATAGCATCTGAAAATTAATTTTACTCACCAATAATGATATGACATCTGTTTGAGAAATCAAGTCCAAATCTCATAACAAACATGTTATCCATATCCAAGCAAACATAATGCTATTTTTAGTAATTATAATTTGTTGATGAACTAGAGATGTTGATGGTATGTTATTTTGTCATAGCCAGTACTGCTCTGTTTCTCCCCCTCCGTTTGTCAAATTTTTCATTTCTAGATCCCACTGCTCATTTCAAATTCCAAAGTCCTAAGGGAAGGTCACCAAATGACTTACACTGATAAGCTATCCAACTCTAATCCAATTATCCATGTTCCAGACCTAGTTCACGTTTTGTATGATGATTACCAGGGGTCACCAGTGTTGGTAAGAGGGAATGGTGCTAGAACTTGAAAAGGATTTTTACGTAGTGGTTGAGCATTGGGGCTGTGAAGTCAAATATTTGGATCGCTTTCCCAACTTTGCTGTTTCCAAGCTATAGGAATTTGGTTCAGTCATTTGGCCTTTCTGTGCCCTCGTTTCCTAATTTATGAAAAGGGATAATAATAGCCCAAGCTTCATGGAGATATTGCTGAGATTAACTAAATTAATCATGGCAAATGCTGTGTGAAATGTCTGGCATATAGTGAGGACTCCATAAATGGTGGCTGATACTGTCATCACCATAGACCAGGAAAAATTATTTAGATATTAATTTCTTCTTTCTCACTCTATTTTTCTTACACTGAATTAATCACATTAGTCAGGTGCTTGTATTCCCTTTGTATTACGGGAATAAATGCAGAAATTATTTTCACACAACTTGCATTTTTGCCATGGGTTTGAAGGAATTAATAGACTTGAAAAGACGGTATTTTTAAAGACAAACTGGAGAAAAAGATTCCCTGAAATGAGGAAGCATTAAAGAAAGGGAAGATTGTATTTCTGCACACAGGTGCAAGCATTTTTTGGGATATATTTCTAGGAGTGAAATAGTGGGTCATGGAATAGAGTGGGATTCACCTTTTAAAGAAAATTCCGTATTATTTTTCAAAATTGCCTATGAATCTAAACTCACATAAGCCACCTATAAAGTTCCCATTCACTTGCATTCTTTTCACCTTTTTGTGTTGTCAAACTCGTATTTTTCCAATCCGCTCATTGTGAAATGGCCTCATTAAGGCCATGATTTGTGTTTCCCTCATTACATGCTTTCTCATATGTTTATTGGCCATATGTGTTGCTTATGCTGTGGAATGTGTTTTATGGAATGATATTCTAAACATTTAGCAATTGGTATAGGAAAGGCAACAACCAATGTAAACAGATATCAGAATCACCACAAAAGAAGCTAGATATAAGGGATAGTAAGCCTATATTTTTGTGTACTGGCTGAACATTAACCCAAGCTTTTCATGTTTTGTTTTGTTTTGTTTTTTTTCCAGTCCCTATAGTGTTATATGCATTTTCCAATGTTGATTTATAGTTAATATTCTTTACACATCACTTTTTATCAGATGTGTATGACAGGTTATTTTCTTCCAGGTATAGCTAATTTCCCCCCCACAAACTTCAATTTCAATATAGTTAAATTTAGCAATCTTTTATTAAGACCCATGGTTTGTTGTTGTTTTTATACCTTGTTTGACAAATCCTACAATAAGGTCTGCAAGACATTCTTGCTTATTTTCTGCTAAATATGTACCACTTTCCATTAGATTATTAAATCTTTAAATGATCTGTGTTTGAATTCTGTTCATATGGGAGACAGATTTATTTTCATGCTTTCTTTTTCTTTATGGATAGTAAGTTTTCTATCTGTTTAGTTAGTCCATCCTTTCCTCAGACAACCCCTATACCACTGTACACATATACTAAAGTTTCATATATATATTTTTTATCCACTCCTTATTTTATTGATTTCTTTGTCTATTCATGTGCCAGTATCACTGTCTTATGTACTTTAGTTTTAAATTAAATCTTGATTATATGATAGGGCAAGTCTTCTGTAAGAATGGTCTTTTATATCTCACGGGTTTTGCTTTTTAATAAGCACTTTAAAATAAATTTCTCATTCTGTATAAAATCTTATTGTTACTGTAGTTGGAATTGTCTTATATTTATAGTTTATTTAAGGGAGGTTTGACCTCTTTATCCAATCAAGTCTCCCTGTACATAGAGTGTATGTCTTACTTTGCTTAGGTCCTTATTAACATATTTCAGTAAAATTTCATAACTTTCTGCATATGGGTACTCCAAATATTTGTTAGATTCAAAAAGTCTTGAAGATGTAAAAAAGATATGCTTTTTATGCTGATCTAGATTTGTGGGGTAATGTCAGTTACAAATATAGCACAATGAAAAGCTGGGATATCTTAATAGGTTCTCTCTTCATATTTTTTCATACACTGGGTATTGTTAATTTTTTCTAGTTTGAAATCTCCATTTAGAGTTTTATCTACATTAATTGTATCCCTTCCCAAACTTCTGTTGCATTTGCATTTTTAAATTTTTTAAAAGATTTTTTTTTTTTTTTTATGTAATCTCTACCCCAAATGTGGGGTCGAACTCAGGACCCAAGATCAAGAGTCACATCCTCTACCAACTGAGTCAATCGGGTTCCCCATGTGTTTTAAGTTGAGAGTTACAGGTCTTGCTAGTTTCTTCAGTATGTTAAGTAACCTTTTTTCAACCTGGTGGTTATAGAAATTAATAGCTGTTTAATAAGTCCTCCTATTCAAAGATTTTTTTCATGCAGCATTTAATCCATGTAACTATTACAGGCCTCGTAAAACTTATAAAACATTTTACTTAAATGGTTTTAAAATAACTATCTTGTACTTAAAAAAGCACTTATCCATTTAAAAAAAAAGAAGACAAAAGAGGGGAAAAATCTTATACTCCCAATATCTAAGGATTAGCCATCATAATTTAAAATAACATTTAAATTGTTTATCTATTTGTATATAGTATTTCATCTGAAAATTAGGATCATACTTATATGCTTCTTCGAGATAGAATTTAAAAATATATTTCAAGCAAGGCATTAGTTAGTCATTGATTAGATGACCAATTTATGTATCACAATTTATGTAACACATCCTCTATTGCTGGCTAGTCAAATTATTCTAATATTATTATCTAATGGTGTTTTCAATATTGATATGATATTATTGCATGTTTCTGTTTAGTTCCTCAGTTTAAATTCTTAGTGGATTTACTAAGTCAAAGCATGTCAATAATTTTGGATCATTTGCTCTAATTGCCAAACAATTAGTAAAAGTGTGGCATAAACTTTCTGCTACTGCAGCACAACATTTCAAGTAGGCTATCATTATTTCCAACACAACATATTCTTCAATTTATCCATAAACTTCAGTTTCTCATATTTCTGGCTCTGCCAATTGAATCTGTGTTTGTAACCATTTGTCTTTGTCAATATGTTTTAATTATAATAGTTAAAAATTGAATTTTAAAACTGAGTTCTTAAAATTTATACATTATGTTTGTTCATCTTTATTTTTATTGTTATTTTGATCTTTTACTTTTCCAGATATTTTTTTCTATCTAGGAATATATATATATATATATATATATATATATTTTTAGGAATATACTATGTTTGTAAGATATTTAAATCTTTAAAATATCTTTCAATAATATTTATCCTTTACATTATTTCTGGATACTTCTTGAGAATTTTATTTTTAGGTCATTTAAATTTTTATTGCTTTTATTCAAGTGCTTATGCTATTACATCAGCAAACAAATGGTTTTGCATCTATATATTTAAATCTCTTTTTACTGAGTTGACATTTTGTTTGAATGGATCATTTTGAGTTTTCAGTGTAGTCTAGTATACCACAAAAAATGATGATACTTTCATTTCTGTGGCTTATTCATCTTTGTGTCTTTTACAATTCTATTCATTAATATTGTCAGTATAATATTTTATGATATTTTAGTGGGGTCAACCTTGTTCTATTTTTAACTTTAACATGGCTACTTCTAGTGTTGCATTTTTTAAACCTTCACAGTAGTTGTTATTTTAAGATGGCATTCATTATCATTTTACACAAATATCTTCCAATTCTCAGTATTTAAGATGTCTGATCAGAAATAACTATTGACTTCTCTAAAATAGCTTTTCAGAAAGGGCAGTAGTTCCTAATATCAGTTCCCCATCGCAGTAATAAAAACGTTGTTTCTTTGGCACATCGGTTTTCAGAATAAGAGTGATATATCTTGGCACTACTCTGTAGGACCCTGTGACTAAGTGTAGGTCATAGAAAAATGAGGCAAAATGTGTGTGCACAACATCCAATACTCTCCCTTCCTGAGAGGGCATGATGCATATTTTTCCATTGTTGCCTGTAACCGCATGGACTCAGGAAATACTAGATCCCGCATCATGGACCCATCGTCTTGAAGCACTTGTGAAACAGAGCCACAACTACAGCCCCGAGATGCTGGCGTCTTGACTGTTACATGCAAAAGAAATGATTGTTTTTGCTGTTTTTGAGGAATATCTTTTACAATCATCTCTACCCATATCCTACTAAAAGACTATGGGACTTTCTTGGGGCAGCAGGGTGGTTCAGTTGGTCAAGCCTCCAACTCTTAATTTCGGTTTAGGTCATGATCTCAGGGTCCTGGGATCAAGCTGGAGTCGGGTTCCATGCTCAACAGGGAGTCTACTTGAGGATTCTCTCTCTCCCTCTCCCTCTGCCCCTCCCTGCCTGTGCACTGAGCTCTCTCAAGCTCTCTCTCACAAAAAAAAAAAAAGAAGTCTATGTTGCTTTCTTAATTTTATCTATTCATTTATGATATATCATAACAGATTTCCTAGATTCCTTCATACTAACGTATTATTGGATTCTTGAAAACATTTACAGGTGATGATCTATATTCCTTTGCAAAATACTGTCTTCATATCTTATTTATCACTTATCAGGATTCTCCATAGTTGGTATTATCTGTAGGTTTTGTTAATGTGTATATGGAAGGTACGATATATGTTGTCAAATTTTAATAACCAAATATGGCTAGCACCAGGAAATAAGCTACATATTTTCTGCATTCTGAAAATGTGTGAATACCATGGTTATTATGCTCAATAAGTTTTACAAGAATGCAGCCCTTAAAATGTTTAGACACAACACTTTTCATGGAGGTATTGTCTTGAAAAATTTTGTTATCATATATATATGAATATATATATACATATTACAACATTTCATGTGTATATATATACATTGCAACATTCATATGCTTTTACATGTATGCATGTATACATACACATTACAACACTCATATGCTTTTTTGAGTGAGTTTTGGTAACTTAAAATTTTCCTGGGATCAACAATTTATCAAAAAGTCATTTTGGGGTGCCTGGATGGCTCAGTGGGTTAAATGTCTGTCTTCAGCTCAGATCATGATCCTGGAATCCCCCAGCTCCTGTTCTCAATCTCTCTCTCTCTCTCTCTCACTCCTCACTCTCTCAAATAAATAAATTAAATAAATTTTTAAAAAGTCATTTTAGAGCCAATCATATATTTTAATATAATCATATTATCATTTTGTAAAATGTTATCATTTGGTAAAAAATATGACACTACTTAGGGACAAATATCATAAGTTTGCTATAAAATAAAAAACAAACAGGAGAAAATAAAAGATTTTAAATTTTTGAATCCAGGGATTATGTTATGATTAATTTTAAAATTCATTCTACTTTATGTATCTATATCAATATAGATTATATATAGATACAGATATAGATATAATCTAGATACAGATATAAACATATACAATTATTATTAAAAGAAAAAATTAATTGAGGGGCGCCTGGGTGGCGCAGTTGTTGGGCGTCTGCCTTCGGCTCAGGGCGTGATCCTGGCGTTGCGGGATCGAGTCCCACATCGGGCTCCTCGGCTGGGAGCCTGCTTCTTCCTCTCCCTCTCCCCTGCTGTGTTCCCTCTCTCGCTGGCTGTCTCTCTGTCACATAAATAAATAAAATCTTTAAAAAAAAAAAAAAAGGAAAAAATTAATTGAGGATTAAAAAGGAGTGGGAACACATTACTCTATTCCAGTTTTAGTTGACCAGGCATTCTTCCAAGAATTCTATACAATGAAGTGCGATTTGTGACTTTAAACAACCATTAACACTCATTTCCCTAACTTATTGGATGTATGAGTTATATCTGGTACACTATTGTGCAACAAACTACCTCCAAATTTAGTGGCTCACAAGAAAAAGCTTATGGTTCTCTTTTGTGTGTCTGAGGGTAGCCTTTAACTCCATTAGTCTACTGGGATCAGCTGGGCTTACTTCTGGCTGTGGGTTGAGTTCTGTTCCACATGCCCCCTCACTTTATTTGAAGCAGTGACTACTTGAGACCTAGTCTTCTTATGGTGAAAAAAACAAGTGCAAGAGACCCAGCTAAGTCATGCAAAAATATTTACTGCCTCTGTTCTTAATATTTCAGCTACACTTGTTTGACCAAAGCAATGACATGCCCAAGCTCAACATCACTGGGATGAAGAAATATACCTAAACTTCTGTAACAGTAAGTACTGCTGAGCATTATGGCAAAGGAATGGATGTCTAATTATATCACATGGAGGAAGTGAAGGTGGTGAACACTAATCCAAGCTGCTGCATTATTTACACTTGCACATTTTCTCTTAATTTATTTCATTGATTTATTGCATTCTTCATTCTCATCTTACATGTCATTTACTTTCTTTTCATTTTTGACTAGCTTTGCAAGGATTTGAATTGGTATCTGTTTAAAATTATTGTATTCTATATTATTATAGTATTATTAATTATACCATTAATTATTAACTATATTATTAATTA
Source organism: Ursus maritimus (assembly GCF_017311325.1). Lineage (NCBI taxonomy): Eukaryota > Metazoa > Chordata > Mammalia > Carnivora > Ursidae > Ursus > Ursus maritimus. The sequence continues at coordinate 31,452,205 of NW_024427107.1, read as the reverse complement.
TATGATTTTCCTGCAAATAAATTTTTGAATTCATTTTCATTAAATTTCTGTATATGATTAGAATTATAATCATTTTAAATATTACCTAAATTTTTCAATTCAATACTTATTTTTTCATTGTGACTAATAAGAAAAATATTGAAATGTTTCTATTTTCCTTTAATTACGTCTTTTAAAAACTGCATTCCGTATGTTTAGTAATTTCTGTTGGGTCATTTTCTACTGTCTATAATTTAAGTATGGACTAATTTCTTGGAGCAAGGTTTATTACTTTAAGATATAATTGAGTTTGATTTCCATCTCTGGCTCTCTTTTTGTCACTCTTTATGGCTGAAATATAATATAGTCAGTTTGGGCAAATCTCCTTCCATTCAGGATCAGCCTCATCTCTTTTTCCTTGGCTTGCTCATTTCACAGGCTTCCATTATGACAAGTCGTGGGTTGATGTTATAGCTGGACCGATCATTGTCATTTCTCCACATTGGATTAATAAGTCTTCACATTCCTATTTTGTCCAGAGATTTTCTACAGCTAAAAATCCTTCTGGACACAGGGACATTCTATAAAGAATCCCAAAAAGTTTGGGTAGACATAGCACACAGCCATTTCTAATCTCAGCTGGGAATTCTGCTGCTGTGTCCTGATGTGAGTTTATTTTAGGGTGGATGTTGTTTTGATTTTTTGTTTATTAAACAATCTGTTATCCATTATTGTACTTTCGTGAAACCTTATAACCTACACAATCTTTTCTTTGATGAGTTCATGGAAAAATGGTCTTATTATGAAAATAATATAGAGATTATTAAATATTTTATTGCATTTTATAATTAAAGTTCTAGTAACAAAATAACTTTAGTAATCATGGATGCAATTATTTTTAATAATAATATTATTCACATTATTGATATTTTAGCATTGTTTTTCTATCAAGTACTAAAAAATATCTTAATATCCTCTTCTATGGTTTTGTTATGGTTATATTTTCTTAGGAATTTAGTTTTCTCTTTATATATTCAGAGGAATGTTATTAAGTGCTCAGAACAATTTTACCTTCATTGCATATATTCAAAATGGTCTCTCTTCCTTAGGTTGAAGCCAAGGTAAGTTTTGTTAGTGTCTAGCTTCATGTATTCCAGTGTTAATTGAAAAATTATACCCCAATGCTTATGTTGTCTGTCAGCCTTAGCTATTGGTTGTGATATGGATTTTTGTCATGATCTGTATCTCTACAAGGAATTGAGTGGAACATTAATAGATGATTCAGTGAAATGCTCAGATACCATTTAAACCTCAAACACCAGTATTTGGAAACATTCTTATTACTTGTCCACATCCACACTTACCAGTTAAGTTATGCTTCTTCATTAAACAAAAATCAATTATCCATTTATTTTCATCTTGATACTTGTGTTTAAACCTTGTCCCTACCCATGACAAAACGGTACTTTACAACTCCATTAATTTGTTTTCCACGGTCTTTGGTGTAAGACATAGTGACATTTGTTTTTAATTATAAATATATTTAGATCAAATTTCCCTTCCTACATTTCTATCTTCATTCTCCCTAATACATGTTCTCTTACCAAGAACACTAATACTTTATAGTTTAATAGATCTGATTTGTTTCAGAGAAATAATGTTGCCGTTTCTTCAACAAAATATATTTATTAAAGTTTGTTTCAACAGACCCCTTTTAAAAGATGATGGCAGTTCACATTCCTAAGTATAAATAATTTAATAAATTGTGCTCTGAAATTACATATATAGGATCTATTATTCCATCTATTCTATTTCACTTTAAGATAGTAAAAATTATTTTATAATTATAATACCTATTTCTCACGTAGGCTATTATAATTATTTACTACAAATACATAGTAAAATTAAAATCCTGAACACCATTTCCTGATTTTCAATACAGTGTTTAATGAACTAAGAAAATAGTAAAAGCCAATTTTGACCTCAGTGCTTTCTCTCAGTGGGTTACTCCCTTTTGTCAATTGTTAACAGAGTTTTTGGTGTTAGTCAGGCTGCCTTGTAAATGCTCAGGGGTAATTAAAACAAATCCACACACAATCAAAAAGCAAACGTCAATCTTAAGTTGCTGACTTATGTTTCACTGAAAGCAAAATGACTTATTTAAGATTTCTTAAACTTGTCAGAATCTAGATGTTTTTCTAATATGCTAAATATGGGTGTTAACCTACAAGAGTAAAAAATTAGTGAAGAGCGAGAAATTATTTTATACCTCTAAATGGCATTCATGTGACGTAAAATAATTAAAGCAGATTGCGCTGTGCTTAATATAAAAGGTGCATGTCATAGGAAATCTTTGGATTGGTGAATAAATTTATTTGGTAGTATGAGGAAAAGAAATGACTTAAAGAATTTTCCTCAAGTGAGGGTCCTGGTTATATGTCTTCTATGATTTTTCAATAATATATTAGGAACTGGGCACCTGCGTGGTTCAGTTGTTAAGTGCCTGCCTTAGGCTCATGTCATGATCCCAGGGTCCTGGGGATTCTGCTTCTTCCTCTCTGCACATGCTCTCTTTCTCTTTCTCTTTCCTTCTCAAATAAATAAATAAATAAAACCTTTAAAAAAATAATATATTAGGAATTGATATTTTGTCCAAAAAAGAGTAAATAGCAAAAGAACATAATAAAAAACAAAGCAAAAACAACAACAGTAACAAAAAAAAAAAAAACTATTTATGCAAAAACTCATGAGAATTTTTCTTTAATGACCTGGGCTTTATCCCTCACTCTGACCTCTGTGTGCCCTTAGACCAAGAGTTTACAATCGAATAAGACTTTTTTCCCACTAGATGAATCATACAAAAATAAAATCTTTAGTCTACTTGCATGGGATTATCCTGAGATACGTGGTTTAACATCTAGAAAACTTAGTCAGAAAAGAGATTATTACAACTCAACTGTCACCACCACAGTTATTAATATGTAATACGAAGTATAACCATTGATTAGCTTTAAGATCTGTGCTGCATTTGGGTCAATGCCATTTTATATGAATAGATATGACTTTTACTGTTTGACTGGTTCACCAATAGCTGATCAGAAAGTCGGATCACCAGTGACTCCACCTACTTGTTGCAATCCCTAAAGGCTCTGACCATCCATTGTTTGACAATTCGTATTTGTGACTGTTAAAATAATGAGCATGCTTGGGTTTGTTAATTAAGGGCTATTAAAGATGAGAGAGGAGAAACTTATTTCTCAAAATGCAAATGGATTCATGACTGTAGTTTCGTGGACTCTGAGTGCTCTTGGGCACTACCCTAGGAGTAAGTGGTTGGATAAGGTAGACCTCAAAGGATGTGGCTTTATTGTGGCACTAGGGGGGATAGATTTTAAGCATCAGAGCTCTGTTCTTGGTAACAATTTCTGTTTTCCATTGGTAACACAGAAGCAGTCAGAAGCCATAGGAAAAGAGACTGAGGGGACTTAGACAAGAGGAAGATTTCCAATGACAGTGTTGCATCAGACATTATAGAGATCTGTCCTTCATTTCCCAAGCAGAGATTTAAATATCCTATATCTTTGCAGGACCCTAGAGAGTCAAATAGGATTTATTAGGACCTGAACTGCATTTTCCTGTCAGTCCAGTTCTGTGGTCTCTGGGTTGCACATAAATTGCTTAAACACATTAAGAAATGCAATATTTCTTGCACACTGAATCTGGGGGCTAAATGATACATTCTTTATTTATTTGGAATGTACTAAATTTTAGTCTTTTCAAATACTATTTTAGAAAACAAACTGAGGGCCTCAGAGGGGAGGAGGTGGGGGAATGGGATAGACTGGTGATGGGTAGTAAGGAGTGCACGTATTGCATGGTGCACTGGGTGTTATACACAACTAATGAATCATCGAACTTTACATCGGAAACCGGGGATGTACTGTATGGGGACTAACATAATATAATAAAAAAACATTAAAATAAAAATAAAAAAAACAACAGGAACGATTCTAAGGCTCAGGGTGTGGAAATGAGGAAAGCACAATTCGGTAAAGAAGATACAGGAGACAGTCTATAAAGATCTGCATTGTCTGAGCTGAAGTGGGATGTACGTCATTCTTGGACCATTCCTGGCTGTGCTCATCTCTCTCTAGATTCACCACATGCCATACCCCTTTTCAGATTCAGTCTCTGTGTAGAGGTCTCTACCTCTTTGCCACTTTGTCTTCCTTTTTATGCCATTCAGGATAGCTAGAGGATTGGTGTAGTCAGGGAATTCTGTTTATATCCTGAAGTAATGGGACATTTCCAGTTACAAATGAAAAGCCCTGAAGATTATTTCATCGATCTGAAAGACCTACATATACCATGTGAATGGGACCCATCCTTTTGCTGCAAGTACACCAACTCAACCTCTTTCACATCAAATTAAGGGACCTGGGCCTTTCAAGGCCATTTTTAACTGAGGTTAGGATGAAAGAGTATAAGAGGAAAGAGGGAACAAGAACAAAAATGAATGATATCTACTTGTCCAGTTCGGTTCCTTGTGTGGATGAAATTTTGGTAAGGATATGATATTTAGATAACTGTTGATGGAGGTGCTTTCCTCTATCTTCAAGTTTAGGGGATTTTGAGTGCCATCACAGTATTCTTTAAAATACCCGCATTACAATTGCACATTTACAAACTCACAGAATTTACAAGAAATAGTGTTATTTCTCCAAAGAACTCAGTAACTCATACAAGTCATCATGATTTATTATTCAGCATGATTTAAAATTAGATGGAATAAAAAAAGCAGGGCAGGATTGTTTGCCTGTCCATGATTATATTGAATTTTGTGCATAAATCTACACATCCTTATGATGTACGCATTCAAATAGATGCTTTTGCTTAAAGAGGTTACTTTTGATCTTACATGATATACTGTATTTTAGACTTAATTTTTACAAAAATTCCAATACTATTTAAAAAATATCCCTCATGATCTATGTCAAGGCTTTGTCTTTTTTCAGAATAAGTTCTCAAAAATCAGATTTCCCTGATTAATTTTTACATGTTATGAATTATTCATCACTTATTCATTATGAACCAAATAGGCTGATATTACAGAACTCATAAAACAAGGTAGTAATGTAATACTAAATCAAAACCAGCCAGTTTAAAAGCAGAGCTACCTTGCTTTCATGTTTTTTATTCTACAGATGATGTCAACTGGTACTACAACATTTGTGTGAAGTCGAAAAGCAGATAGAAATTTACTATACTATTTTTCTTACTGTAGTTTATCATGTACTCCAAATGTCACACTTCAAAATCCCCTGAACATACAACTGTATATAAATAATAAGATAGCTCTGTAAGCCAGAAAAGTATTTGAAATAATTTTATAAGTTTTTTATGATTAGTTGAAGTTCTTGTTCTTTTTGCTTCTCAAGTGAAAAATTGTACATCAAATGTTTTTATTGTTACATGTAAGTAATTGATTTTAATGAATTTTAATGAATACTGTCTCCTAAGGTAAAGGCAGTCTGTACTTCAATAGGCAAACTCAAGCCTGGGAGAGCTACACACACAAAATGGGACTGGGACTTGGACGGTTGTTTTTTCTTTTTAAGATTTTATTTATTTATTTATTTATTTATTTATTTATTTAAGAGAGAGAGTGAGAGAGAGAGAAAGAGAGCAAGGGGGAAAAGCAGAGGAAGAGGGACAAGCAGACTCTGTGCTGAGCACGGAGCCAATCACAGGTCTCGATCCCAGGACGCTAAGATCATGACCTGAGCCAAATTCAAGAGTCCAACACCTAACTGACTGAGCCACCCAGGCACCCTGGGAAACTGTTCTTTTTAAGAAGATGAAATCTATACAATACAGACTACATGACAGGAGAGAGGGGACAGGAAAAGCCGTGGCGAATTTGAGACATGCAACTTTTCAGAGAAAATACTTCATTAGCATGAGCATGCATGCACACATAGATATTGGAATGTTTTTATATCCTATCTCATTTCAAAGTAATTTGAGATGCCTTAAAGACTGTATACTATAAAAATTATTCCAAAACCGATTAATAGCTAAATATTGAGCACTTACCAAATGCTAGGAATCATTCTTTATGTCAATTAATTCATTTAATTATCTCAAAACTCTAGGAGGCAGGTGGTTTTTATTAAAAAACTTGACAGATCTGGAAACTAAGTCCTAGACAATGTATGCAACTTGCCCAATATCACTCAGATAAGCATGTTATCAGATGAGATATAAAATCAGGAATCTAGCCCAAAGATTGCTAAAATGAAAATAAGAACATAATTATAAAACACAGTATTTTTTTCTTATAATAATATTTTTGACAATAGTGAAGACCTGAAAACCCTCTATAACTATTTTTTTGAAATTTGGAATAGTTTTTGGATTTGAGTTAGTTGTTTAATATCATGTCAGCTCTTCAATGATTTTATTTTGATGATTTTTAAAATATTTTAAACCAAATATGTAAATTGTTCTTAGTACAAGTATTGGTCTTACTAATATTATCCACATTCTTAAAAAGGGAGTCTCGATATGTTTTTTTCAGTGCATTCCACAAAAGAAAGATCCCTTTTCTTTGACATTTATCATTGAAGAAGGAATGTTTGCCTTCCTCTTGTAAAGAAAAAAAAAAAAAAAAGGATTCCAGAAGAGATGACATTCCATCTCTGCACAGCAAAAGTAGAAGAGATGCCTTCTGGATACAAAGATTTACTTCAACTAATAGCTCTGAATTTCTTTCAATGGATGTCAAATAGGCAATAGATCACTGTTTTTAAAACTACCTTCCCTGGGTAGCTAAAGGGCTGCAGAACTTGCCCCTTTCTTTAGTTATGAAGTTCAGCTTTCATGGAGAATTCTATTAAGATCAAACTGAAGAAAGGAATTTACTAATGAAAAAATTAAATAGCTTTAAATCATCTTTCAAATTCTTTGAAAATGGTAATTGGAATGTCTCCTGCCTTGAATCTACTCCCAGCTCCAGCTATATTCCTTTCCTGAGCAAAGCAACTGCTGGTTCTTTTCAGCAACTGAGACTTGCAGTGTGAAAATGTGGTCATTGATGTAGTGAGGTCTTTAAGAGATTTTGCAGGCTCTCTCATCTCTGGACCATACAGGGCTTTAGGAGCTGGGGTAAGAACACTGAAAATGAACACAAGGCTTCTGGGAAGATGTTGTCTTGGAAGCCCCCGGACTTCACTGGAGGAGAATGTCATTTTCCCTTTTTTTGGTGAATCTGGTATCCGTGGCTTACAAGAAGTTGAGAGGAAGCAAACCAGATGGCCTAAAGGTGCCCCTGCCATTGAGGAATGGAGCCTGAGAGAAGAGAAGCTTGCTCCTGATACCTAGAGAAGTGATTAAGGATTAACTATTAATCTAAGGATTAAACCATTGGTGGAGAGATCATTGTAGTTCAAATCATCGTAGGACTTTTGCAACCTTAGGTCCTAGAGCTGCTCTACTCAAATCCCAAAGAAAAATAATGTACATAAGTGCTCAAGAAAGACCAGAGTACTTAGAAAATGCCACTAATGACTACAGCAGATAAAATTTAGGATGGGGAATAACTAGAACATCACAGAGATTCGAGGACAGCACAAAAAGATGGTCTGTAACTAAAATATACACTCTATTTTTTAAAATGATAAGATTAATTGAAGGACATGGTCACATTATTAATACTGGATTTTAAAGACTTGAAACAGCAAATGGAACTTGTATCTCAAAGCACTAAAAGAAATACTAGTTACCACAGAATATGCAACATTGCCCTTCTCCTTAATAATGGATATCTAATCTTATTTAAAGTGGTAAACTATCCATTTTGAAGACCATTTTCTCCAGACTTCTATGTAGTTAGGTGTGGACATGTAATTCAAACTAGATCAGTGGAATGCAACCAGAATTTTGTGGGATAATTTCTGAGGTAGAAACATGATGACTAGAGCCTCAAAATACACTTTGACCTGTGAAGGTAAAAACTGTCATTAGCATGAAAGGAATCTGGGTCTCTCAAGACCTCGGAGTCTCCATATCTGAACTGAACTACCTACCTTTGATCTTTTATGTGAAAGAGAAATTCATTCTATTTTATGCAACAAACTGTTATATAGCAGAAACCATTTGGAACCTATTTTGATGGCAGTCATAAGAGAATTGTAACAGACTTGGAAGAAAATTTCAAGAGACATAGTGTGAAAAATCAATCTTATAGATGGAAAAAAAATGGAAGACAGGAACATGTTTATGGGTTATAAGAAATACTTCAGCTTTGGGGTGCCTGGGTGGCTCAATTGCTTGAGCGTCCAACTCTTAATTTCAGCTCACGTCATGATCTCATGGTTGGGGGATAGAGCCCTGCCTCAGGCTCCATGGTCAGTGGGGAGTCTGCTTGAGATTTTCTCTCTCCTTCTCCTCTACCCCTCCCCCTGCTTGCACTCTGTCTCTCTCTTTCTTTCTCTCAATCTAAAATAAATCTTTAAAAGAAAAGATTACTCCACTCCTGTATTGGTTATTTTTCTCTCCCTTTCCACGCTCTCCCCTCTTTGTTCTTTTCTCTTTTCTCTTCTTCCTTTCCTCTTCTCTCCCCTCCCTCTATTCTCTCTCTCTCTTGGATCCGTCATCAACCCAAGGCTTAATAAATTGTAGCCATACCTTATGGTCATAAGACACAAAACACAGAAACATAAGCCATTTGGTGAGTCAAATTTTATATAAACATAGGCTTTGCCCAGAGTGGACTATAATTGGGGGGTGGGATTCAGATAAGATTGTGGTCAAGTAAATCAAATAACAGAAGAATTTCAGAAAGAAGAATAGAGATTTGTAAAGCAATCCTTGCATCCCATTCTTCTTAATCACATTCCTATGACACTTCCCTGAAGTTTTATTCATTCTAAAGAATGATCTTTTCTCTGTGAAATCTTTTCCTTCGGAAAATTAATTTAATCATTTCATTATTTTCACTTTTGTTCTAACTAATCATTTGCTTGTATTTTATAGTTGAAAATTTTGTTGACACTTCCATCTTTCAATTAGCTGTAGTTGGTGGTTAGGGCAATGTCGTTCCCATTACCTAGCATAGGATCTAGCATATAGTATATTCTTATCATGCCTTCCTTTAATAAAGGTGGCATCAAGGAGGTTTGAAGCAAAATGTAGAGATGCATCCATGAAACTCCATCTCTGGAACAGAAGTCCAGGTTTTGAAGGGAATAGCAATGATGGTAGGGCCCCACACGAAGCACATAAATATAAGTCACAAAATATAACGTAGGGGTTTGTGTACAGAGAGAGTGTAGAAATTCAAGGTCTGAAAGTAAGTCTGATTACCTGCCGAATCATGTGAATGCAAAACTGGAGCCCTTTAGAGCCCTTTTACAAAAGGGCAGTATGGATTTCAAAGGTTCCAATGGGCTGAGCTATAAGATTGGCAAGGGGGAAACACTGCATGCTCACTGATTCTGAGCAGAAGTAGTTAGAGATAGAAATAAAAGCCTAGGACCCTAAGAGATAGAGATTCCCTCAAAAGGAGAATAATCCTCTCTTTCTTACACTATATTAAGGGTTTTTAAATAAGAATAACACAATTTAAACCTTAAAATATGCAATATGTTTTTTCCTGCGATATATTTAGTTCAAAGTGAATCAATAGTAAAACAGCATTATTCTTTTTTTAACATTCATCAAAATAACCACCTAGAAAACAAGCTTTTTGTATGTGACAAAGTACAGAAGACTTGGTGCATTTAAATCACTAAGACCTAGGAATAAATACCATTGCTAACCCCAGTCAACAGCCTATCCATGAAAATTTTCTCAGTGTTCATTGTAATATTGCCCAGTGTAATTGCTACATAGCTAACTAGAGTAGCATAAAAGTAAAAGCAGATTTAAACAAATGAAAGAAAGAAAACCACAAGTCTAAAATGGTTAAACAGATAAGAATTCCAATTTAGTAATCATATTTATTATTGAGTTTGCTAAAATAAATATTTTTATATCTCACAGTGTATGATTTAACATTCACTTGATATGGACTAAGTTTAAAAGTAGTGCCAGAGGGGTGCCTGGGTGGCACAGTCGGTTGACTGTCCAGCTCTTGGTTTCAGCTCAGGTCCTGATCTCAGGGTCCTGAGATCCAGCCCCATGTCCAGCTCCACACTCAGCGTGGAGTCTGCTTGGGATTGTCTCTCCCTCTTGCTCTCCCTCTGCCACTCCCATTCATCCACTCTCTCTCTCTTTCTCTCTCAAATAAATAAGTAAATCTTAAATAAATAAATAAATACATACATACATACATAAATACATAAATAAAATTAGCAGAGATTTGAAAAATGGAAAGGTTTTGTTACTACAGTAACATACTTAGTTAAAGCACCCTTAGGGGGGAAATAACTAAGTATCAAGACATTGATAAAGTATAATTTACAAATGAAAACAATATACAATTATACAACCTAGAAATCATGCTGTGTTTTATTTAAGACAAAATTAAAACCAAAGAAAACTGGTAAAAATGGTTTTAAAGAGGGTGTGCAGTAGGTTTGGAAAAACAAATTTGGTAAGACGTTAGACTGGACCTGAGGCCAAATAGAATAAATTAATGAATGTTAGAATAATCATTTATCACTGGCAGTTTTCACAACTGAGGTAGGTTTTTTTACTGCTATAAATTACTGATTCATATCATTCGCTGAGAATTTGAGTGATGTCCTTTGTAGGTTTCTCTTTTACAGGTGAAGTGTAGAGAATGTATATATTTGCACAATTCACAAGTGCTGATATTTCCTAGTCCCTAGTATTTTAAGCTTCTTGTTAACGGAATGCAGTAAATGCATGGATACTACCATATGAGTGTCCCTTACAGGTGTCTGACTCAGTCCCACTCTCCTTCACATTTCCATCCAGAGTAACAGAGGGAATTCAATAAGTAAATGCAATTGAATCTAAAATGTATTGAACATGTTGCAGACTTTGTCCTCCTTTCTGTCATGACCACACTTCTTCAACTTGTTTGAAATAGACAACATATTGTTCATTATTTTTGGCATTATCAATATATATATATATATATTTTTCTTTCACTCTTCTTCAACTCCTTTCACCCTTTAAAAAATATCACCTCATGGCAAGCTTTTCTATAATTACTATGTTTAATAAATTAACAAAACATTACTTTTATTGTCTCTTTGTATATATTTAAAATATCTACTTTTTTATTAATGAACTGTATTGATGATCAGGGAATAGCATAACGATTATGACTTGAAGTACATGTATCTATGTGATGTGTGTGAATAGACTCTGTTTTCTTAATCATTGAACGGAATGACATTCATTTACTTCAAGGGACAGTTGTTTCCTCAAGTCCTTACTCAGATTTTAAAACAATAGATAAGTTTCCTTGTCAGTGATATGTGGTTGGTAATGGTGATGGATGGTACCAATGACAATTTGGGGATTTTTCATTCAGTCTCTAAAAGCATCCAAGTAGACAGAAACTTGCTGAAACAGCATTTACAATTTAAAAGATGACTCTGGGTGAAACTACAGAGTGCAATAAGAGCTATTTTGCATTTTATTCAGTGAACATTACACTCCTAAAATATAGTTTAATCCATCTTAAAAATAGAGGCGTAAATAACTGATTAGATCAATGGGCAACATTTGAGAGTTTTGATAAACCAAAGCAAATCCTCCTTTCTCCGAGGAACTCATATAATAGATTGATAGGGTTTGCATCAAAATAAGTATGGGAAATGTTTAATTCCATCTGACAAATGTTGAGGCAAATTAGAATTGATTAGAAGATAAACAGCATATTATAGACACACTTCATCTTCTTGCTTAGTCTCAAGCTTAAATTTTCCTTATTACTCTATTAGAACTTATTATCTACACACTTACTGCTTTGAAAAAATGGTCTGCAGATCTACACTAAAAACTCTAGATTTTGTATTTGATATATTTATTTATATTTTTCTTTTTTTTTCTTGAAACATAGGAACACATACAACAAATTAGATTGATGAATATACTTGAAACCCAAAGGAGGTTAATGTCATACCACAAAGGATGGTGAAAGGAAAAGAACATTATGGAGATAGACCTTCCTCTTCTGATAAATGTTGAAATAACTTTGAAAACCCAAATGATAAATTCTCAAAAGAAATTTATTATCATAGTAGTAAATATTAATATATTCATTTTTCAAACTCACTTTTCACAAAATTTTCCCTCCCTCCCATTATAAGCACAAGAGCCATTTTTACAAGTTTATGTACTTGACAGATATATGCATCCCCCTAGTACAAAACATTGTTTCCCAACTGTGTGTGCTAGATGTAATTGGAAGAGGGCTCAGTTGTGAAATAAGTTTGAGAATGCTGCTTTTCTGTTCCACAGAAGTTCTCAGAATATTTAAATATGCTAATTTTCATTTTGAATCTCAAAAAATGAAAAAGGAATTCAATGTGTCATAAAATTTACTTGGCAAAAGACATTTCACTGAATATTATTGTGTGAATGAACTTGAAGAAATGATAGAACTTTTAGTTCAGTATAACAAATACAGGTTTTTAGTTTTAGTTTTAAACACTCCCTAATGTTACTTACATTTTTACATGTCAAGTTCAATGTTATTGTAAAAATATGAAAAACTATAATTTGGAAAAATAATTCCACATCATACCACTTAGGAAAAACTAACAAACTTAGGTTTTATTCTTGTCATTATATATACCCAAACTCACATCCACAAACATATTAAATACTAACATATTCATAATTGTAAGTATATATATATGAATATTGACTAGTTTTATAACCTGCTTTCTTCCTGTAATTTCTTTAGTGATTAAGTCCTCAAGAAGGTATTCATTTTATAGCTTATATACAATAAAGTAATAAAGATTAAAATATAAATATAATTCATCAGGCAAATGTGAACAAAAATAATTCAGTGATCATACTCTCATTACCAGAGTATTATCAGTGATTAAATATTGTATGATTTCACTTGTATGTGTAATTTAAGAAACAAAAAGATGAACATAGGTGAAGGAAAAAAATCAAGAGAGAGAGAGAGACGGAGGCAAACCCAGACTCTGAACTATAGAGAACAAACTGAGAGTTGCTGGAGGGGAGGTGAATGGGGGATGGGCTACATGGGGGATGGGCATTAAGGAGAGCACTTGTGATGAACACTGGGTGTTATATGTAAGTGATGAATCACTAAATCCTACTCCTGAAACCAATATTACACTATATATTAACTAACTAGAATTTAAATAAAAACTTGAAGCACAAATAAATAAATAAATAAATAAAAGCTTCTTTCAGAATAACCTCAAATTGGAAATAATCCAAATGTCCATCAGCTTGTGAAAAGATAAACATATTGTCATATATGTATAGGATGAAATACAATTTAGAATAGAAAAATAAACTTGTATGTATCTCAAAAGCATTATGCTAAGTAAAAGAAGTCAGCAACAACAGATGTCATCCTATTTATATGAAATTCTGGAAGAGACAAAATTATTGTGACAAAAAGCGCATCTGTATTTGTGAGTGTTGATAGGAAAGGATTGACTGAAAAGGGTCAATCCCATTGTAGGGGAGATGTTGTAAATATTCTATATCATGATTGTGGTAGTGTTTATATGACTGGGGACATTTGTCAAAAGTCATAAACTTGTTTACTTAGAATTGATAAATTTAATTTTATGTAAATTTACCTCAATAGTGGTGTTCTATTTAAAAAAAAAAAAAAAGATCTCTTTCACATAGCATTCCTTAGCAGCTCATCCCCTATTTCTTGATCCCTATTATGCGGCAGAATTCTGTTGTCCTATTTATATTTTATCTAGTCTTTTGAAAACATGTTTATTGGTTTCCACTATGTTGTCATTTTGAAGAAAAAAAATTTCATCCACCTTTCTATGTCTAGAAAGTTTCCTGGCAATAAATAGTATCATAACATATCAGAGAATAAGTAACTCCGAGAAGGAAGTCTCTGATGGCATATAATGTTATGCTCTTTGAAATGACTGATTGAAATTCCAGGGGAGTGTTGGAGAACTCATAAGACATCACTGACAGAGCGGGTCACACTAGTTAGGTATGTGGTCAAATATAATACAGAACTGTGAGAAACCATCTCTAATATTGCTACATTAATACAATTTTTAAGTATAGTCTATTTGAGTATATTTATGATTGAAGAGAAATGTACGAAACTTTTTTTAACTCCTTGTGAAATATCCTATAGCCTCTATAACAACAAGACATGGCACTTTATTAAGTTGTTTTAAAAGTGATCTTTAGGGGTGCCCGGGTGGCTCAGTCATTAAGTGTTTGCCTTCTGCTCAGGGCGTGATCCCGGCGTTCTGGGATGGAGCCTCACATTGAGCTCCTCCGCTGGGAGCCTGCCTCTTCCTCTCCCACTCCCCTTGCTTGTATTCCCTCTCTCTCTGGCTGTCTCTCTCTCTGTCAAATAAATAAATAAATAAATAAATAATCTTTAAAAATATATATAAAAGTGATCTTTAAAAATCAATAGAATTTTTTAATGATCTTAAAACAAGTGCAACTGTTTATGCAGTGATATCAATTGCTTGATATCTCTAAATTTGTCTCTCCTCAGACCCAAGGTGTAATCTTCTTAAGTCCAAGGGCTAGCATATACTTCTACTTTGTTCCTGTTTCAGAGTAAAGGGTAATTATTTTTCTGCTGTCTCACACATATGATGCCAATCAAACATAGATCATGTATGTCCTTAGTTTTGATCAAGGGTAACCTTTAAAATTAACTTTACTTCATCAGAAGAATAACCTCCATAGTATTAACAAATATGATAATGACCTTTTTTATGAGCACAACATAAACAATTATAGCTAAGCTATGTTAATCATGTAAAATTGTATATACAATTATTTAAATAAACATGTATATGCATGTGTATATATGTATATGTATATTTGTATATCTATCTATCATAATTATAGCTAACAATAATTTTAACCTGAATATTAGGCACATGCAATATGCCAGATGTGTTGTGCACTTTAAAGGTACAGCAAGGGAATATCTTTAAATAGTATTTAAATTATTTTTCATTATGGTTAATTTTTCCTCCATTTCAGTAACTTTTTGTTGTTGAGATGAGGCCATTAACATGAGGCTTATTCCCATGGGGACTGGAAAGAGGGATGGTATTTGGAATAACAAATGTCTTTCTTTGGTTATGCTCTCTACATACAATATCTTTAACCTTAGTAAAATAATAGTCTTGTAATTTCAGAAGTAAGGAGAGAGAATAATGTTTTCATGAGCTTCCTCAGATTTTAAATATATATATATTTTTAGATTTTAAATATTAAGAACTAGAAGGTGAAGGAAAATCACTGTGTCCCATAACATAGGAGAGCTAAAAAAATGTCATGCAAATTTCTGCCTCATTGGAACAGTTCTGGGATAAAGACCCAAGGGAACAAGATGCAGGATGACAAAAAGTTAAGACTCATGGGTTTTGCCACTCCTTATGTTACAAGTTAAGGATATATGGTAGAAATATCCAGATAGATCTCTGGGGTTTGGTAGTAAATTTCAATGTCTTGAAGGGTTGCAAGGTTCTCAAAAAATGCTCATAGTTTTGTCTTAAATCAAACATGGCATGTTTATGGTATCAAAGATTATCAATGGCTATGGAAGGTATTAAGTAGATGTGCCTAGCTAAAATCTTATTAGGTTACACATTCTCGGGGGAGAAAAAGCTGCAGATCTTTTTTTCCCCAGAGACCTCAAGGGCAGAGAATTAGTGTATCGAAAGAGCTATGGATTTGGAAGGATGTGACTGCGAAATACAGGGATTTCCCAACTGAAGTCAAGCAGGTACACAATAATAAGTAACAAAGTCTGACCCCAAATGCAAAAGGCCTGGCACAAGACAGCATATAAAATGCAGGATGCCAAGCTACCCACCTGCCCAAGATCTACCGGAATGAAGAAAAAAAGGAAAAGAAACAAATAAAAACAAAGGCCAAAGAATGCAGGCCAAGTAGAATTAAACACTTGAATCAGTGCTCAGGGAGAACCAGTACCACTCAGCCAGTGCCCATGTAGAAAGTGAAAACTTTCCCTCTGTCCTGCCATTGAAGAAAGACAGGGCAGACCTCTTGAAAGGAGGAAGTCTCCAAAGAAGACTTTGTTTTAAACAACAAACAATTGCATTTAATTAGAAAGAAGAAAATGTTCCTGCCACTAATGAATATGGAGTCTGAGACCAAGAGAGTTGCAGGAAATAAAAGATTTGCCTCATCTTATTTCTGAAAATACACCTGTTAAATAAAATCATTGCAATAAGCTTGGCAAGTGAGCATCCTCCTCCTGTTCTTGATGAAACAAACAACAAAAGTTCAGACAGGTCTATTGGCTTTCCTAAAGCCTCAGTGCAAAGTGAGAGTCAATGACGAGATTCAAAATCATTTCTGCCAGGCTCTGAGTCATATACGCTTCGGCTGTACCTCAGTGTCTTTCTCTCCACACAGAAGCTATAATTAGTGGCTATGCTAACATTCTGTGATCTTTCCACCGTGTGGAAATACCTGACAGACTCTTTGCAGCAAAATTATTGTGAAAAGATTATTTCTGCCTTCTTCCATTAAGCCTCAGGTATGTGGCTTGGGATTCAAATGATCATGCAAAGGCAAGAATGCCTTGCATAGTTGGGAATCATATTTTGCTGCTATGATTTAATGTTTGAAGATCCGACTTTATTTATTAAGTCTTTGACTTCCTGGGGGTTTAAACTTTGCATAAGTCCTCTGAGACTTAGGTTGGTTTTTCGTTTCTGCTGTTTTAATCTGCAAAAAGAAGATGACCTGTCTGTTCTATAGTCATTACTTGAAATAATGAACATTACTTAGAATAATGTATGTGAGAGAATCTTTTGGGTGTCATATATATATAATGCATTATGTATTTATATCTATTTGTATAAATATATATACACTTGTGTAATGATGTGTATATATTATATATATTATATACTTATATATATTTGTTATGTATATAAATATATATATTATAATAACTCAAACTTATTTTGTGGAGTTGACCAAGCTAAGCAGGACTAAGTATAAACAGTGGAATATACCAAAAAGGTAAATATTTTATGAAAATTATTTGAAGATGCATTTCACTTATAGAAACCAGCAAATGTTTATGGAAATACTGAGAATAACTGGAAACCATTAAGTTCCATAATATTAAAAGATAAATTACATGAGCTAGCCCTGATATATTATAATTAATGCACACTCATTTATATTCATATTATACAATAGTTGAAATCAGTACCACAAGTAATATAAATTCTGTATATGTAGAACTTATTACAAAGGACAGATTTCAAGCTTAACTAGGTTGGGAAAAAGTCTTATTCATATATATATATATTCATACACACACACACACACACACACACACACACATACACACACACTTTTTCTCTTTAGGCCTTATTGAAAATCAGATTCCAGTAAAACCTGTAGAACAAGTTATTAGCTCTCTGAATGACACTTAGACTAGTTCTAAGAACATTGTGAAAGTGTATTAATAAAATTGGTAAATCCTACTTAAAGCTGAGAAGTTAGACTAAATGATCACTAGGGTTTTTGGTAAGCCCTTTTATTACATTGTTTCTGTGCATTGCTTTATTTTTTATTTAAAAAAGAGTATAAAGCCTTTGAAGATGACTGTAACCAATGTATTTTCAAATAGTGAAATTATTTTCTAAATAAGTATAGATTGAAACTCAAATATCTTTAAAGATTTTATTTATTTATGAGAGAGAGGGAGAGAGCATGAGCAGGGAGAGGGGCAGATGGAGAGGGACAAGCAGACTCCGCACCAAGTGTGGAGCCAGACATGGAGCTCGATCTCAGGACCCTGAGATCATGACCTGAGCCAAAATCAAGAGTCAGACGCTTAACTGACTGAGCCACCCAGGAGCCCCTAAACTCGAATATCTTCAAATTGAATTATTGAATTCAAAATTTGCCTAAAATACAACTAAAAAAAATAGTTTTGCTTTTACGCCTTGTCATTCCAGACCCTACCACAGGTCAAGAGGTCAAGACAAGGCTCAATGAAGTTTTTTCGTGTGTGAACAAATGAACAAATAATTGAGCAACCTTTAGGTTTTCTTATCTTAAAATATTTTCCAACAAACATCATTTTTCTTTAAGGTTCTATTCCTATCCCTATTTATAGATGTGATTAAGTACCTTATTTGAGAGTAGGGTGCATGCTCTGGAAAAATAATAGACATTCAAATTTTGATTATTACTTCCCTATGTCTTCTTCAGCCTCCTCTGCTTACCCTTACAGATTTATTTTTGTAACTCCTTTTCTCATCCTGGAGAGGAAACGTTTTTCTTTACCCTTTGAGATTCTTCTAGCTGGTCCAAGAATTAAATTGAGATGGGGCACCTGGGTGACTCAGTTGATTAAGTGTCTGCCTTCAGCTCACGTCATGATCCCAGGGTCCTGGGATCAAGTCCTGCATCAGGCTCCTTGTTCAGTGGGGAGCTGCTTCTCCCTCTACCCTTCCCTCCTGTTCGTGATCTGTCTCTCTCACTCTCTCTCTCTCTCGAATAAATAAATAAATAAAATATTTATTAAAAAAAGATTTAAATTGACATGAGAAAGATTAAAAGAAAAAAAAAATCCAAAGTTTAATTGCATACATACAGAGGCCTAATAACAAAATTGAGACCTTAAGAGATGAGCAAGGCAGGCAGTGTTTGTACTTTCTGGACAAAGAAATATAAATCTGTGAGTATTTGACAGGACAAAGAAAGCTCCTTATGTTCAGGAGTTTCAATTACTAATGAATTTTGAGCAGAATTATTTGGGCTTGGGTAGTAACTCAGTAAAAATAACAAGGTTTGTTAATTTGGGCTTCTTAGGCCCTAAATTTCCTATCTCTGATGATAAGGATGCCTCTCTTCCTCCTCATGCAGGGATGGTACCTTTCATATGGGAGATTTATTTCCTTTTTTCTGGAGATAAAGTATGTGTGGGAGGGAGATCATATAGTTGTTTTTGCACTATTTCTTAAGTTTAACTCAGAATAATCAGTATGCCAAAGTGGTACATTTTAAGGTGGCCTACCCTAGGCTTCCACACTCACATGGCTCCTTAAGAATACCAAAATTTGATGATATATATGTAAGTTAATAAGCATAATTTGAAAAGCCAAGCATTAACAAAATTCTATAGACCTCTTTTCTTCTTAACATTTAAATAACGATTATCAGTCTATCATCTAGCTATCTACCTATCTATCATTATGGAAATATTGATTAAGAATGGGTAGAATAAACATTGATTTAACTCATACTACTTGACTAAACTCTGATTAGTGCTGGGCTACAAGGATGAAAGTCATTGTAGTTTACTGAAAGATTTTTACAATCATGTAGATCATATATTTAAATGTGTCAGTTATGATACCGGGGGAAAAAAGGCCACACACTCAAACAGGGTAATTGAGGAAAGATTAATGAAGCTTTTCTTCAGAAAGCTGTGTGCAGGTCTAAAGGAAAGCAAAATGAACGATTGGCATAGTAGGGAGTCTGCTGACCTTAGCACTGGAGGACTGAACAACTGGACTAAACAGTCACTGAAATCTAGAGAAAATTCCTACTGTTCAACAGAACTAAGGTCTTCTGCAGAGAAACATAGAAATGGCAAATCTGTGACCTACCAGATACCCTTATCATATCCCCCCTTTCCTGGGGGGAAATATGATAATATGCTCTTTCAAACCTCTGATTTCCTGTGTGCCTCCATTAGCTGAACCAATTCAGAAGACAAAGAGCAAGGGAGGTCTAGCAGTGCAGCTTAGAGAAGTGAGTTCTCCTTGGTGTACAACAGAGTTGGGGAGGGATCAATGGACAATAGTCAATGACTCAAGGAAGCAAAGAACTATAAATTCTATATGATACATTTTATAATAGAGATATGGAAATGACAGGCTGGATACAAAAGACGGTGTATCAATTTTTTTTTTTTTTTAAGATTTATTTGTTTGAGAGGGAGAGTGAGCATGAGTGGGAGGGGCAGAAGAAGGAGAGAGAATCTTAAGCAGATTCCTCACTGAGCATGGAGCCCAACATGGGGCCCGAGCCCATGACCCTGAGACCATGACCTGAGCCAAAACCAAGAGTCAGACGCTTAACCGACTGAGCCACCCAGGTGCTCCTGTTTCAGTTCTTATAATGAGATTCAGGGCAAACTTTATACTTGAAGTGATATATCCATGGCCCTAAATATCATGGTTCAGGAATGTTGAGGATATGTTCTGAACAAGATAAATAGAAGCTACATTTGTAAGGCCTTTATGAGTTATAACGTTTGAGAAGCTAACTGATCATGATACCACCTTTGAATAAACTCTCAAAACTGTGCCTAATATTCTCACCATTACATAACTACTATTCCCTGGACCAAATGATTTATCATCCAACTCATTTTCTGAAAGACGTAGATAAATCGGTTTCATAATTTTCATTTTTTATTCAATAATAAATGTGTGCTCAATACTGCTGTTTTGGGGAACCATGTGCATCATGCAACATAAGGATGGGAAATAAATTTAGCTTGCCCTCATAGAATTCACATTTTCTCTGTTTTTTTCCCCATAATTTCTCATTTTTTAAGTAAAGGAATGGGTGAAAATTTCACAAATGCATTTAAACCATGATATCTTAGCAGTTTTAAATGAGCATGATGAATCACATTTGCTTTAGGCTATGTGCAGCACTCAGTCATTTTCATGGTGATTGTCTGGAGATGAACTTACTGTGATTATTTCAACAACTCTCAGCACAAAATATGATGGTAGGAATGAGAGATCTGAGAATTTCTTTCCTTTACTCATTTACCACTGGATAAGAGAAAGAAGTATCAGAAAATGGCACATATATTCATATTTTTTTCTCAAATTTGTCATTTCCAGACAGAGAAAGTATGGCAGGTATGTGTCTGATTATCCATATTATTGCATTTTGGTTTCAATTTCAGGTGCCTAATGCTTTCAATTCTTCCTTTAAAAAATATTTTTATTTGTGTGTGCTTGACACATAATGTTATCTTAGTTTTAAGTGTATAACATAGTTCCAAGTCCACTTTTAGAACCTTTTTCCCCTAAAATTTTGTTGAAGACTTATCTGTTTTGGCAAAAAAGTAATTGCAGATGTGATAGAAATAGAAAACTAGAACCAACAGTGATAAAATGATAAACTTTGACAAATGAAGAGTTACTTCTTAACAGATGAGCAAAGAAAGCAGTTTCTTGAGATGGAAACTACTGGTGAAGATGCTGTGAAGGTTGTTGAAATGACAACAATGATTTGGAATATTACATAAATTTAGTTGATAAAGCAGTGGTAGGGTTTGAGAGGATTGATTCCAAGTTTAAAAGAAGTTCTACTGTGGGTAAAAAGCTATCAAACAGCATCCCATGCTATAAAGGAATCATTTCCAAAAAGAAGTGTCAATGGAAGTAGCAAAATTTACTGCTGCTTTATTTTTAAATTTTTTATTTAAATTCAATTTAATTAATATATACTGTATTATTAGTTTCAGAAGTAGAATTTAGTGATTTGTCAGTTGCATACAACAACCGGTGCTCATTACGTCATGTGCCGTCCTTAATCCCCATCACACAATTACCCCATTCCCCCACCCAGCTCTCCTCCAGCAACCCTCAGTTTGTTCTCTTATGGTTTGCCTCACTCTCTTTTTTTTTCTTCCTCCCCCTATGTTCATCTGTTTCATTTCTTAAACTTCAAATATCATTGAAATTATATGGTATTTGTCTTTCTCTGACTGACTTATTGCAGTTATCATAATACCCTCTAGTTGTATCCACATTGCTGCAAATGGCAAGATTTCATTATTATTTTTTTTAAAGACCTTTTATTTATTTATTAGACAGAGATAGAGACAGCCAGCGAGAGAGGGAACACAAGCAGGGGGAGTGGGAGAGAAGAAGCAGGCTCATAGCAGAGGAGCCTGATGTGGGGCTCGATCCCATAACGCCTGGATCACGCCCTGAGCCAAAGGCAGACGCCTAACCGCTGTGCCACCCAGGCGCCCCAAGATTTCATTATTTTTGATAGCTAAGTAATATTCCATTTTACACACACACACACACGCACGCACACACACACACACACACACACACACCACATCTTCTTTATCCATTCATCTGTTGATGGACATCTGGGCTCTTCCCATAATTTGGCTATTGTGGATATTGCTGCTATAAACACTGGGGTGCATTGCCCCTTCAAATCACTATGTTTGTATCCTTTGAATAAATACATAGTAGTTCAATTGCCGGGTCATTGGGTCGCTCTATTTTTAACTTTTTGAGGAACCTCCATACTGTTTTCCAGAGTGGCTGCACCCCATCTCACCAAACTTTCTCTACATCCTTGCCAACATATGTTGTTTCTTGTGTTGTTCATTTGAGCCATTCTGATGGGTGTGAGGTGGTATCTCCTTGTGGTTTTAATTTGTATTTCCCTAATGATGAGTGATTTTGAGAATTTTTTCATGTGTCTGTTGGCCATTTGTGTGTCTTCTTCAGAAAAATGTCTGTTCATGTCTCCTTTCTTAACAGGAATTTTTATTTTTTGGATGTTGAGTTTGATAAGTTCGTTATAGATTTTGCATACTAGCCCTTTATCTGATAAGACATTTGCAAATATCTTCTCCCATTCTGTACATTGCCTTTTAGTTTTGTTGTATTTTAAGAAATTGCTACAGCCACTCCAAACTTCAGCAACCACAATGCTAATCAGTCAGCTGCCATAAACATCAAGACAACACCCACCACCAGCAAGAAGATAACTACTTACTGAAAACTTATATGATGGTTAGCACTTTTTAGCAATAAAGTATTTTAAAATAAGGCATGCACATTGTTATTTTAGACATAATTCTACGGAGCACTTAAGAGACTATACTATAATGTAAACATTACTTCTTAATTTTTTTTCCTTTTGAAAATTTTGGTTCTAATATAGCTAACATACAGTTATTTTCAGGCATGCAATACAGTTACTCAACAATTCTGTACATTACTCAGTGCTCATGTTGATAAGTATACTCTTAATCCTCTTCATCTATTTTACACATCCCTCCACACACCTCCTCTCTGGTAGTCATCAGTTTGTTTTCTATAGTTAAGAGTCTCTTTCTTGGTTTATCTCCTTTTTATTTGTTTGCTTGTTTTATTTCTTAAATTCCACATATGAGTGAAATCATACAGTATTTGTCTTTCTCTGCCTGACTTATTTCAGTTAGCATTACACTCTCTAGCTCCATCCATATTGTTGCAAATGGCAAGATCTCATCCTTTTTTATGTGTGCATAATATTCCATTTATATATGTACCACACCTTCTTTCTCTGTTCATCTATTGATGGACACATGTGCTGCCGCTGCTTCCGTAATTTGGCTATTGTAAATAATGCTGCAGTAAACATAAGGTGCATATATGTTTTCACATTAGTATTTTTCTACTCTTTGACTAAATATCCAGTAGTGGATTACTGGATCATATAGTAGTCGAATTTTAATTTTTTGAGGAACTTTCATGCTGTTTTCCACAGTGTCTTCACCAGTTTGCATTCCCACCAACAGTGCCTGAGAGTGCCTTTTTCTCCACATTTTTGCCAACACTTACTGTTTCTTGTCTTTTTCACTTTAGTTATTCTGATAGGTATAAGTGATATCTCATTATGGTTTTGATTTACATTTCCCCAATTGTTAGTGATGTTGAGTATCTTTTCATGTGTCTATTGACTGTCTGTATTGTCTTTGGAGAAATATCTGTTCATGTCTTCAGCCCATTTTTAAATTGGATTATTTGAGGTGTTTTGATGATGAGTTGTATAAGTTCTTTATATATTTTGAATATTAACCCTTTATCAGATATGTCATTTACAAATATCTTCTCCTATTCAATAGGTTGTCTTTTAGTTTTATTCATTATTTACTTTGCTCTGCAGGAACTTTTTTTTAAATGTAATCCCAATAGTTAATTTTTGCTCTTGTTTCCTTTGCCTCAGGAGACATTGGTGCTATAGTCAATGCCAGAGAAATTGTTACCTGTGCTCTCTTCTGGGATATTTATGGTTTCAGGTCTCACATTCAAATTCTTAATTCATTTTGAGTTTGTTTTTGTGTATGGTATCAAAAAGTAGTCCAGTTTCATTTTATGCATCAACTGTCCAGTTTTCTCAACACCATTTATTGAAGAGACTGTCTTTTTCCCATTGGATATTCTTTCCTGCTTTGTCAAAGATTAACTGATGATATAAACCTGAGTTTATTTCTGGGCTCTTTGTTCTATTAATCTATGTGTCTGTTTTTGTGTCAGTACCATACTTTTTTGGTTTCTACAGTTTTGTAATATATCTTGAAACTTGGGATTGTGGTACTACCAGTTTTGTTCTTTTTCAAGATTGCTTTGGCTATTTGGGGTATTTGTGGTTTCATATAAACTTTAGGATTATTTGTTCAAGTTCATGAAAATGTTCTTGGTATTTGATAGGGATTACATTAAATGTGTGGATTGCTTTGGGTAGTATGGACCTTTCAACAACATTTGTTCTTCCAAACCATGAGCGTGGAATATCTTTCCATTTGTTTGGTGTCATATAGACCCCTATAATGCAATCTTTTTAAAAAGATTTTATTTATTTCTTTTGCAAGGGAAAGAGGGAGAGGTAGAGAGAATCTTAAACAGACCCCGTGCTGAATGCAGAATCCAAAGTGGGGCTCTATCTCACGACCGTGAGATCATGACCTGAGCCAAAACCGAGAGTCAGATGTTTAACTGACTGCGCCACTCAGGTGCCTCCCTATAATGCAAATGTTATTATGCTTCCTTATGGTGTGCAGTTAGGTTTTTTACCAGAGATCTTTCTTTTTTCTTAATGTGGGCATTTGTTGCTATAAAATTCCCCTTTAGAATTGTTTTTGCTGCATCCCATAAGATTTGGTGTGTTGTATTTCCATTTTCTTTGATCTAAAGATATTTTCTGGTTTCCCTTTTGATTTCTCCTTTGAGCCATTGGTTGTTCAGGAGTGTATTTTTTTGTTCTATGCATTTCTTGATTTTCCAATTTTCCTTCTAATATTGATTTTTAGGTTATACCAATGTGGTTGGAAATGATACTTCAAATGATTTAAAACTTCTTGAATTTGTTAACATTTGTATTTCACCTCACATGACCTTTCCTGGAAAATGTTCCATGTGTGCTTGAGAACAGTGTGTATTCTGTTGCTTTTGGATGAAATAATGTTCATGCCTGTTAGTTCCATATGGTCTATAGTGTTGTTGAAGTCTGCTATTTCCTCACTGATTTTCTGTTTGGATGATCTATCTATTGTTGAAAGTGGGATATTGATGTCACCTACAATTATTGTATTACAGTCTATTGTTCCTTTTAGTCTGGTTAATTTTTGTTTTACATAATTGGGTACTCATGTTTTGGGTGAGTATATATTCATATTTTTTTTATGTTCTAATGAATATTGTCTTGACCCTTTTGTCCTTTCTGATAGTTTTGACTTAAAGTCTATTTTCTGATATAGATATAGCCATTCCTGCTCTGTTTTTGTTACCATTTACATTTCAGTCTTTGTGTATTTTTAAAGCTCAAGTGAGTCTCTTGTAGGCAACATATAGTTGGATTTTGTGTTTTATAACAACTAAGCCACTCAATGTCTTTGTTTAGAGAATTTAATCCATTTATACTTAAAGCAGTTATTGACACGTGGAAAGTTACTAGTGCCATTTTGTTTAACATTTTCTAACTTCTATAATTCCTTGTTTCATTCTTCCTTTCTTGCTGTCTTCCCATTGATTTGAAGATTTTTCATAGTGGCATATTTTGATTCTTCTGTCTTTATATTTTGTATCTACTACAGATAGAGATTTGTATATATTTTTTGAGATTACCATGAGCTTTAGATAACTCATGGTCAGTTACACCAGTCTACTTTAAGCTGATAGAAATTTAACTTTGTACACATCTAAAAACTTTACACTTTACTGTTCTCTCCTGACACTTTATGTTATTGATGTTACAATTCATGTTTATATATTGCAAATTATTGCTATAGTTATGCTTATTTAGTATTTTTGTCTTTTAACTTTTATATTAAAATTAAAAGTGATTTACCAACCATCATTATAGTATTCAGGTATTCTGAATTTGACTATATACTTACAGTGAATTTTATACTTTCATATGTTTTCATGTTGCTACTTAACATCCTTCTATTTCAAAATGAAAGCTCCCTTTAGTATTCTTGAAAGGCATCTAGTGGTGATGAACTCTTCAGCTTTTATTTATCTGAGAAAAACTATCTCTTCTTCATTTTTGAAGAACAGATTTGTAGGGTAAAATATTCTTAGTTGGAAGATTTTTTCTTCTCTCAGTACAGAGGGAGAGTGATAATTTTATCAATAAATGATGCTAAGATACTTATTTATATGAAACAAAAAGTAATTTGATCTTTATATCGCATCACACACAATCCCAAATGTATAAACTTTAATCTAAAACACAATTATAGGGTGCCTGTGTGGCTCAGTCCTTAAGTGTCTACCTTCAGCTCAGGTCATGATCCCAGGGTCCTGGGATCAAGCCCCTCATCAGCCTCCCGGCTCAGTGGGAAGACTGCTTCTCCTTCTCCCACTCCCCCTGCTTGTGTTCCCTCTCTTGCTGTGTCTCTCTCTGTCAAATAAGTAAAATCTTTAAAAAAAATAAAAATAAAAGATAATTCTATAATTTCTTGAAGACTATATAAGACCATATATTTATGAACTAAAGTTAAGAAATGGATTATTAAATAACATTAAAACATGTCAATGGTAAAAAAAATTATTGTGAAATATTATTGTCTTATGTTAAGAATTTTTTTCCATCAAAATGAATTGTCAATACTGTGAAAGACATATAAATACAAAAAACAAGGAGAGAAGATTAATATCCAGAATATATAAAAACAAGAAAGAGCAAAACACCAATGTGATACAAGCAAGTTAGGAATAATAATTTCTCAAAAAAGAGAACGTGCATGCCTATTATTAGTTGTACTATTGTTCTCAAATATTTGTACTTTTCCCTTCTTTGAAATAGTATTGTACACCCATGTTCATGGCCAAGTAAATTGGTGGAGTATACATTCTATGTCACTAGTTTTGCGTTTGACCATTTAACTTGCATTGGTCATTGATATGTGATTGGATATGACCTATGCCATATATGAGCAGACGGCTAAAGAGTTGAGAGTTATCCCAGTTCTCCTATGTTTTCCCTCTTCCATAAGAAGAGTGTGTTCCAACCAGGAGCTGCTTCCTCATCCTAGATCCTGAAATGAAGAAGATAATGTGGAACAGACTCTTGGCAACTTACAGTACAGAACAATGCCACATTGTTGGGCAGAATCATAGCCTAAGGCAGAGTAGGGCCAAATCAAGAGCAACATTAGTGAGGAATAATCTTTGTTGTTGTACACTGCTGAGATTTTGAGAGTAGTTTGTTATAACAGCCTATCACATAGCAGCTGCTTAGCACATGAAAAGGTGTTCCAAACCTTTGGTAATAAGAAATGGAAAAATGTTGAGCTTCCATTTCACACTACCATATTTGAAATGATATAAAATGCTAATTCCAGCTTTAGAAAACATGTAAAATATAGACTACTGAATAGTCTTGAACATGCTGATAAACAAATGATTAGCAATCTATTTCTAGGTTTTTACCTTGGAGACGTGGTGGACATCAGAAAGAAAAAGAAATAGTCCATGAAGTTTTTCTGTATTTAAAAGACATTTATTTCCCTAACTAAAGATATTAGTTTAACTACAGGAGTAGAAATTAAGAAGTAATATGTTGAACAGAGTTGTTCTCATAGAATTGATTTTTTTCGCTTCATTTTCTGTTCCTTTCATCTTATCTCTGTCTCTTTTCAAATCTTCTGAACATGGATAACTAACATGAAGGGAAATTTGACATCCTGGTCATCTTTTTTATCAGCAACAACACTAGGCAGTATATTCTGTGTTTATTATATGTGTTCTGTAAGCCAGCTAAAAGAGAATAGACACTTTTATTTCAGATTGTATTTTGCCCTTTGTAGGGTAAGGTAAGGATTGTCACAAACTCCCAGTCAGGGTCAAGTTCCACCTGCCTGTGAAGGATTAAATCTCTACGTGAGAAATAGATGTCTATTTTGGAGATAAATGTAGACCTACTCCACATGATAATGTATTTCACATCGGGCTGGATATCTGATAAATGTGTGAATATAAAATATGACACTTTAAGAATTATATGGATGAAACATATGTTTTCTGTAAAAATCACGAAATTGTGCAAGATTAATTAAATCTCCAGAAATTCCATCTGGTTTACTATCGAAGGTAGGCTTTTGAAAAATTAAAATCCAGAAAATGTGCTGACTTTTTACAAATATTTTCAATTTGTTAATGGCAATGATTAGAAATTAACAATTGCTTTTGGTAAATACCTAAGTGAGAACAATTTTTACTTTTTGTTAATAATAGTAGTTTATAAAGTTCTCATCACAGATAGAGGAATTGAGATGCTCTTTCTCAAAAATCTATATAGAGTAGTTAAAAGATAAAAGGAAAAAATCACCATCTTTAATGAAATGAATGAACGGATTTAATCCCAGCTACACACTTTAACCACACTTGGTCTGAGCGTATGGGTCAGCTTTTGTTCTCCCTTGTTTATTTTGCTAGTAAACTCCCCCACAGCTGCATCCTTTATTCACCAATATGTCTCAAGTTCATAGACTAGTGCCTTGTACCTTGTATACTTTCAATAAAGATTTGTTCAATGACTGAATAAATGGGAAAGATTTCATATAGTATCTTAAGAGAAAGCATTCCAAAGTAACTGTTGCAAGTAGTTATTCTTATTAATACATTTGCATAATTATCATTAAAATTGCATTATTTTAATATTAGAAATTCATGAACTAGAAATTCATTTTCTAGAAGTAAAATGTAGCAGATAGTCTTGAAATAGAAAAAAATGTTTTCCATGTGTAATATTTCTGCAAAAAGTGAAAAAAATATAGAAATATTTTTTCTTGAAATTGTTTTCTGTTAATTTTATTTAATTATTAAATTTGTTCTGAGCCTTGATATATAATTATAAACGTGTAATTGTTTGCATTTAATAAGTATTATACAGATGTACATACATGTTTATGTTATATACACATAAACCTATGAATGTGATTTGAATATGAACTAGATCATTTTTTTACAAAATAATAATATTTAAATAAGATAAAATTCTTACTTGTAATATGTTTTTTGTGTGATTATATTAGCATAATGTCCTTGTGCATGCTTCTATCTTTAGAAAATATAGCATGAGGGAGGTAGAAGCTTTAGAATCCTGGGAATGAACCATCTTTAGTCTCTTAACTCCAATGTTTCTCTCTAACTCAGGAATTGAAAGAAGAATTACTGTTCAGGGACATACTATCAACAACCAATGAATGTAAACCGATAGTTTTACCATTTACTTTTACTTCTTTCAGGATTTTTCTGCTCGCTTTGGCCATGAAAAGTCCTGGTCATATACTGTTCTATGGGCAGAAGGGTGCATAATAATTTAAGAAAAATATCACAGAAAATATAATAATTCATTTTATGATTATAAGAGGGGGAAATAAAATACTTCCAAATAGACATACGTTATCTTTTTATGTTTTACATTAATATACAAGGAAACAGTAATGCAGTAAGTATTACCTTATATAGATGCCTGAGATTGTCTACACCAGTACAGCGAAGTTATAGCCTCCGCTCTGATTGGTGTGGGCAAATGCCACTGGTAGTTAAACATTTTTAATGCCATTTCTTTAGGTAGCTAATATTTTTAAATGTTTTTGAGATAACTGAGCCTTTATGGTACAATTAGGTCTATTGCGTGTGTGTGTATATGTATATGAACACATTTGTTTGGAGGAGTGTTCTGGATTTTATAAAAGAAGGATTAAGGAAGGTCATTCTCAAAGTAGGGTACTATAATTTCAGTGCAATAACTGTTTGGAAAATAGATAGACCTAGTTGTTTATAATTCTGCCCCATTATTATTTTACTCCATCTCTTTGTTTTTGGACTGTATATTGTGGCTGTCAAAAGGCAGTTAGGCTTTTAATACAACTTTTTTTCCTTCATTTGCCAGATACCCTTAATCAGAAAGAGCATTAAAGGAATTAATTGTAAAATTAAAGTAAAAGAGAAAATCACTGATAGAACATTTTAAAAGGGATAAGAGTAGTCGTTATGGAATATTCAGGCACGAAGAAGTAAGAATTTGAAATGCAGCTGTGTCTTGTACGTTCTTAAGGGCAAATCTTACCTCTTCCTGAGGATTACTTGTTCTGGTACATCATGATTATTAGTTCTAGTAAAATATGGCATACACTTAAGTCATAAATCTCAACTTACATATGCCATGGCTTTTTATTTTAATTTAGAATAATTTCAAGCAAAGTAAGTTAGGGAAGATTTTAGTTAAGATAAGGTAAGATCTAATTTAGTTTATATGATATAAAGATGTTAAAGCATATTAAGTAAAATTTTGTGTTATCTCAATGGGCACAATTCTTTCTTTTATTTTTTTCAATGTGTACGATTCTTTTTAGAAGTCAGTGGAACTTGAGAAGAATATAATTTCAAGGAAGTAATGAAGTAAAACAAAGAGAGACTCTGAACACACACATAGTGTTTCTGGAGAGATGATTATAGCCGGAGCTTCACAGATCCTAAAAGAAATAGAGAGGACGGTAAAACCCGAAGGTGGAGCTTGGAGGTGGAACTATAGTAATTTCACCACCCCAAAAATAAGCACAAGGAAGACCAACAGCCATATTCTGATCCCATGAAAATCTGCAACTAAGTACAGCTCTGAGCACATAGAACGTGCTTTATAAACACTTGTACGATAAATAATTTGTTCATTATAGGTTTAGTATATGCATATTATAACACAATATTGTAGGTGTACTTTTGTTTTCACGAATAAGTGGTGGAGTGTATGTGTGTGTGTGTGTGTGTGTATATATATATATATACACACACACACACACACACATACACACACACACAAATGCACACCACATATCATATATATTCAATATGATGTAGACATATTCAATGTTATTCACAATTATATAATCACATGGCCAAAACCACATCTACAAAGAAAAGTGGCTATATATAAAACAGCCAAGGATAATAAAATAACCTGTTTTAGTTAGAGCCATAATACTGACCACCTACTCTGAGGAAATTTCCAGGGTTTAAATGAAGCCTATCAAACACTTTAATAAAATAATTTCCAGTATGAACAAAGATAAATATAATTTATTTGTATCATTAGACTCTTTACTTCCACTGACAGCATTTACGAGAGATTAACAGGCTATATCATGTAACATAATTAAATAACTAACCAGAATAGAGAACTATGAAATAAAATATAAAGCAATTTTGAAACTTCAATAATATTTTTTTTTAGTAAATAAAATAAAGTAATTGCTCTTTGATGTGTTTCCAAATCTTGAAGTATGGTACATTTCAAAAGTCCTGTTTTTCATTTGTGGAATGAATTTTGATAGGATAGGTTATACATTTTTTTCACATTTAAAAAAAAGATTTTATTGATTTATTTCAGAGAGAGAGAGAGCACGAGCAGGGGGAAAGGGGCAGAAAGATAGGGAGAGGCAGACTTCCCACTGAGCATGGAGCCCTCAGGGGCTTGATCCCAGAACTCTGGGATCATGACCTGAGCCATTGGCAGATGCTTAACCGACTGAGCCACCCAGGTGCACCTTTTTCACATTTTTAATACAAATATTTACAATGTAGAATTCTGAAAAATAGTAAAGGACTGGAGCAAAACCCAACTCAAGCAGATATCTTTTTAAAAATGTCTGTATTGCTCTCCTTTGTTATTTAACCTTTCAAGAAATACTTCCAAATTTCAAGCAGCATCTTAGACTTTATTTCATTAAACAAAAGGGAGATAGTTCTGGAATATTTAGCTTTGTTTAAAAAACAAAAAGGTGGGGGCGCCTGGGTAGCGCAGTCCTTAAGCGTCTGCCTTCGGCTCAGGGCGTGATCCCGGCATTCCGGGATCGAGCCCCACATCGGGCTCCTCTCCTGGGAGCCTGCTTCTTCCTCTCCCACTCCCCTGCTGTGTTCCCTCTCTTGATGGCTGTCTCTCTGTCACATAAATAAATAAAATCTTTAAAAAAAAAAAAAAGGTAGCAGGAGAGTTTATTTGTATGCAGAAATAAATTCCCAAACAATACACCTTTTACCAGATTGAATATATATATATACCCCCTCAATTGTATCAGTCAAAACATCACATTGGATATTAAGTATTACCTGTCTGTATCAAAACTCACAGAATCACCTTCACAATCATGGCTAAGCCATAGAAATGTCAAAAGATTTACTCAAAATATTTTATCTATAGTCTTATATGTATATAGATTTCCCAAGTTTGAAATGACTCCTTTGGACCAAAGACTTGTCTGGGAAACTCTATCTGTAATTTCATGAGTATCAAGGATGCACACTGAGTTTTCAGAAATCAGAATCTTGTTATTTAATATTGTTGAGACATTTAGCATCAAGGCCTGTGGAAATTATGGTGATTGTTTTGTGGTTGCAGGCTGATGTAAACTATTGGTTTTCTGTGGATGCTCAGATACTTATTTAAACTTGCCTCACTTGTTGCCATCATAAAATGTGACATGTCAATCTTTGAGAAATGCCGTGAAAAGTAATTAGGTTTGGATTGGTCAGGACATCAAATTAAAAAAAAAATTAAGAGTACCAAGAAGTATTATTTATCTTAATATATATGAATTATGCAGTGAATAAGAAGGGTTGCATTATAACTTACCCATTAGAAAAGACTCATTCCTACTAGTATAAATCAGGTTTTGATTATCTTGTATATCAGGCGAGGATAACTTTCAAATTTGCGGCAAGGAGCAACTTTGTTTGTCAGGTTTCACTGCCTTGTCTTTTTAGAGTTATTTCTTGCAACATATTGCAAGTCAGGGCTTTGAAATACATTAGTTAAACCCTCCGAGACAACAGTTGAAACAGTAGAAATAGGACTAACCTTTCAATATGAAAGGTATACAGGATTGAGCAATATATTAAATTTTCTTAACAAAAACCTAGTTGGATTAAATTCTGTCCCATAATAAATAAAAACACTTCACTCAAAATTGATTTTTTTTATATATTTCCACTTAAAGGTGAATTTAACTGTACTTTTTCAGCTGACTTTGCTTCTGTTTCTGAAACAGCACAGCTTTCAAGAATACTTTTAAGGGGAAATTAATGCTTTTAGCTGTGTGTATTTTGATGACTCAGCAAGAATACTGCTGAGTGGATGACACTTTCTAGAGCTCAAATCCAGTATTTAATGAAGTCTTTCCTAATCTCTTGGCAAGAAGAAGAATAACTGAATGTTTTCCTAAATTAACAACATATGAAAGTGGAAGATGGTTCTTTTATTGTGATTTCTACTCAGATATGTTTATGTTTTTGTGTATACACCAACATGCTTTAAAAAGTTTTAGAATCTACTTACAAATATTGGGTGTCGTTAAAAAAATTTCCCTAGCCAGCAATATTATATACCTATGAGAAATTCTTACTTTATTTTGCAAGTAGATAAGTTACTTAAAATGATGGCTCATACTATATCATTATAAGAATGAATGTTTACTTCATCCACGATTTAGCTATTGTGGACATTGCTACTATGAACATTGGGGTGCATATGGCCCTTCTCTTCACTACGTCTGTATCTTTGGGGTAAACACCCAGTAGTGCAATGGCTGGATCATAGGGTAGCTCAATTTTTAACTTTTTAAGGGACCTCCACACGGTTTTCCAGAGTGGCTGTACCAACTTGCATTCCCACCAACAATGTAGGAGGGATCCCCTTTCTCCACATCCTCTCCAACAATTGTTGTTTCTTGCCTTGTCTATATTTGCCATTCTAACTGGCGTAAGGTAGTATCTCAGTGTGGTTTTGATTTGAATTTCCTTGATGGCTACTGATTTTGAACATTTTTTCATGTGTCTGTTAGCCATTTGTATGTCTTCATTGGAAAAGTGTCTGTTCATATCTTCTGCCCATTTTTTGATTTGTTTATTTGTTTCTCGTGTATTGAGTTTGAGAAGTTCTTTGTAGATCTTGGATACCAGTCCTTTATCTGTAGTGTCATTTGCAAATATATTCTCCCATTCCGTGGGCTGCCTCTTAGTTTTTCTGACTGTTTCCTTGGATGTGCAGAAACTTTTAATCTTGATGAAGTCCCATAAATTCATTTTATCTTTTGTTTCTCTTGCCTTTGGTGATGTGTCATGAAAAAGTTTGCTTTGGCCGATGTCGTAGAGGTTGCTGTCTATGTTCTCCTCTAGAATTTTGATGGATTCCTGTCTCACATCGAGGTCTTTCATCCATTTGGAGTTTATTTTTGTGTATGGTGTGAGATAGTGGTCAAGTTTCATTCTCTTGCATGTAGCTGTCCAATTTTCCCAGCACCATTTATTGAAGAGACTGTCTTTTTCCCACCGGATGTTTTTTCCTGCTTTATCAAATATTAGTTGCCCAAAGAGCCGAGGGTCCATTTCTGGGCTCTCTATTCTGTTCCATTGGTCTATGTGTCTGTTTTTGTGCCAGTACCATGCTGTCTTTGTGATCAGTAAGGAGGGCACATATTGCATGGTGCACTGGGTGTTATACACAACTAATGAATCATCGAGCCTTGCATCAAAAACCGGGGATGTACTGTATGGTGACTAACATAATATAATAAAAAATCATTATTAAAATAAAAAAAAAAAAGAATGAATGTTTACTTCAAATTTTGACCAATATTACATACACATTCCTTGATAGTTGAATGTATATGCTTAAATATTTTGTCAAATTCTTAGCACCTCATGAAACCTGATATGTCAAGGATGAAAGTATAGTATTGCTTTACTTAACACTTTTATTTGAATTATATGTGATCATGTTTGGTGACTACTTTAAACGGAATTGGAAAAGCTTTGTTTGTATCCCACTTAGAATAATGGCAATCACCTTCTGTATTAGACTACTTTCCCATTCATAGTATCATCTCCATTTGCTTTAAGTTTACTTTCATCTATTCATCCATTATCTGAGAATGTACTGAATACCTGTTTAAAACAGAATACTGTGAAGGAGACATACAGATGGCTAATATACACATGAAAAGATGCTCAGACGTCACTCAACATCGGGGAAATACAAACCAAACCTATAATGAGATACCACCACACACCTGTCAGAATGGCTAAAATGAACAACACAGGAAACAACAGATGTTGGTGAGGATGCAGAGAAAGGGGAACCCTCCTGCACTGTCAGTGGGAATGAAAACTGGTGAAGCCACTCTGGAAACAGTATGGTGGTTCCTCAAAGTTATAGATAGATAGATAGATAGATAGATAGATAGATAGATAGATAGATATAGATATAGTTATGTATATATATAGTTATATATATAGTTATATATAGTTATATATATAGTTATATATAGTTATATATATAGTTATATATAGTTATATATATAGAAATGAAATATATATATGAAATGAAATATATATATAAAATGAAATATATATATGAAATGAAATATTACTCAGCTATCAGAAAGAATGAAATCTTGCCATTTGCAATGACATGGATGGAGTGAGAGTGTATTATGCTAAGAGAGATAAATCAGTTAAAGTCGAATACCATATGATTTCACTCATATGTGGAATTAAAAAAACGAAACCGATGAACATAGGAGAAAGAAAAAAATAGAAAGGGAGGCAAACTATAAAAGAGACTCTTAAGTATAGAGAACAAACTGAGGGTTGCTGGAGGGGAGGTGGGTTGGGGGATGGGCTATATGGGTGATGGTCATTAAGGAGGGCACGTGTGATGAGCACTGGGTGTTAGATGTAAGTGATGAATCACTAAAGCCTACTCCTGAAACTAATATTACACTATATGTTAACTAACTAGAATTTAAATAAAAACTTGAAAGAATAACAAAACAAAATAAAACAAACAACTCCAGAATACTATGAGAGCACATGCGAACCTATGGCTAATACTCTCTTGCAGAGATAAGAGTAAAATATAAGCCGGGTGTTTATGAGAGACTTTCCAGGTTGAGAAGAGAAATGGAGAGTTCTGTAAAGGCAAAATAGGGATGCCTGAAGTCTCAGTTGGTTAAGCGTCTGCCTTTGGCTCAGGTCATGATCCCAGGGTCCTGAGATTGAGCCCCACATCTGGATCCCTGCCCAGTGGGGAGTCTACTTCTCTCTCTCCCTCTGCCCCTCCCCCTGCTCATGCTCTCTCTCTCTCTTTTTCTCTCTCTCAAATAAATAAAAATCTTTTTTAAAAAAGGACAAAACAGTAATGAAACAACTGGAAGAACATGAGGAATGAGAAGACTTGAGGGAGAAGATGGTAAAATATATCTGTAAGTCAATCAGGAATTCAGGAAATAAGCTTCAAACCTTGAGCCTTAATGGTCCTTTGTTTTTTCTGTTATTTTTATCAGTAGCAACTGATTCAGGGCTTTGAGATGAGGAATAGAGGGTGGCAGAATTGTAGGATCCTTTCACACATACCCCTTCTTCTTCTTCCTCTCCCTCTCCCTCCCCCCCTTCCTCCTTCTCTCCTCTTTCAGTAATAGATGCCTAGCAATAATGTGGAGAATTTATATGAGTTGAGGAAACCAACATAAAAGAGAAAAGTAAGCTGGAGAACTCTCACAAGGAGTAAAGCAAGGTGATTTGGGGAACATGGTGACTGGACTGTAGCCCTTTCCCATTCTATTTTATTTGCTTCTACTGAGCCAAGAAGCCCTGGGTTCTATTTGAGACTTAAAAGAAATAGTGTGAGGCTTTTAGCACTGTAGCAGAAATGTGAAAACCTGCCTCTCCCCACACCAGAAATCAATACTCAGAGATGTGTGAGGCTAAGGTATGCTATGGTTTAAAATATATAAGAAAAAGAACCAGATCATTTGAGGTAAACAAGCAAAAATAAACCAGTAAAGAATATTAAATGTTGTGGATAGTAAGAAGAGAACTAGGAAGGACAATGTTGCCTTTGAGGCAAAAGAACTTTTGATCCGGAAGGAATTGTTGCCTAACTTACTTACTTAACTTACTTGCTACTTAAAAGTCAACAAAGGTGCTTACAAGAGGAGCCATTGGATTTAGGAAATAGAACATTGTGTAAAACTGGAAAAGGAGGCATTTCAATAGAGAGGCAGGGACTACATGGATATTGAAGCAATTGAAAGATGAGGAAATAGAAACAATAAATATATATTATTTCAATAGATTTTGCAGTTAAGTGCAAGTCGTAGGTAAATCGATCTTGAAGAGAACATAAAATAGAATGAAGCTGGATTTTTATGTGAGGGAGTTTGGAACATGCTATGAACTGAGAGGTAAGAGAAAAGGGTAGTAATATATGAGGATGATTACTGAATTGTTTGGATTTACAAAAGTTAAACCTCAAAATTTTAAGTTTGCAAATCCCCTAAACCTCCCTTCTCGCTCTCCATGGACAATAGGTGAGGAATTATAAAGAGCATATGTACTTGTTACTAAGGGGAATGATGTACTGAAAATAATTTACTCTAAAAAATACATGTATATTTATGTGTTTGTGTATATGTGTGTTTCCACCCAAAATTTTTAAATACAATTTATAGTGACTTCATAAGGATCTTGAATATTGTAGTGCAAACTATTAGAATACTGTTACATTTCATACCTGCGTGTCTTGTTTTTGATTTAAGGAAACAATTTTTTTTTCAAAGAACAAACATGAACCATTATATTGGAACTGTTTAAAGAGTTTCTGTGAATTTCCCATATTTGACTAAAGACAAATGTTTATTTTCACTTGACAGTAAAGATTCTCTAAATGAAATGTGTATATGTTGTAAAAAGTTGATTCATGTTTTCACAAAGAGATTGGAAGAAATATTCAGATTTCATTTTGTGGGAGAATACTTTTTACACACTGGTTAATGACTGACTCAAATGAATGGTAAGCTCAGCTTAAATTGGTATTTTCGAACATGAGCTGACTGATAGCTATTTAAAAAGAAAAAAGGACTGAGTGAACATTGTCTCTCTATGCCACTTATTTATGCCAGAAAGTATTTAATAATATTTGCTGTGCACACTAAAAATATAAGTGAAGTCTCTTAAACTGCTTCAATAACCACATTGCTCCTCAAGTTTATTTGAGTTTAAATATGATTAAACTCTTCATTTGTAACTGAATTTTTACTCATGATTGATGGGCTTGGGTTTCAGCTTAATGAAATCTTATCTACATTGAAAGAAAATATTTTAGTTAACTAACATTATCCCCAATTCTTTCATTTCCTATCATGCTCTAGATTATATAATTAAAAAATTAAGGACTTTTTCTTCTTTGCCTGAGATTTAGAAGAGTTCCCCTACCGGAGTTAGATTATTTTCATCAACAAAAAACAATTAACTGATGGAATGTGTTTGGGAGAAAGCAAACAAACATAATATATTCCATTTACTTATCTATTTGGTTTACTGTCTTTTATTATTTTAGAAACAGTTTTGCAAAGAAATTCTGAATACTCTACACAATAACAACCAACATGCCATATATTGAATCTTTGTCTTCTCCCCACCTTCTAGGTGAACCCACGTCCAAGGTGATGGTGACAAAGAGGCCAAACCAAACAGCCAATTTATTTATAGCTCTGACTCTTGTACCGGGAGCCAAGGAATGAGAATGTTTACCTTCCATTCCTGCTCCCTTATTTCCGTAGCTCCACTTCAAGCAGCCATATTGTGGTATAGACTAAGCAATAATGTGTTTGCATGACTACAGGATACACCACTTACCACTGACTTTGATGAGAGTCAGTGCTGTAAGAAATAGGCCATCAGGATACAGGAGTTTTCTGCTTTCTTCTCTGAAGCTTGTAGGTCCATGTTCATTTTTTAAAAAATTCATTCAGAAAAATGTTTTTCTTTCGTGAACTCATTCCCTGCGTACATTGCATACTACTCCAAATTCCTTCTCAGATAGTATCCCAGTGTGGAGTTCACTCATCAATACTTATTTAAAGTCATTTAGTTTTCTCATTATACAGAGATTACTATAAAACTGTATCCTATGCCTAGCACCACTAGAAATGGACCATGTCCACTGCACCTGGTAGAGTTAAAGGTCAACTCTCCCTTGTCATACCCCCATACCATTAGATATTTTTACCATACTGGGCAAAGACTATAACCTATCTTCCAATTCTGAAGGTTTTTTTTTTTTTCCTCTTTGTTTGTTCCTTTTACCTTTATTTCTTTTTCTCCTTGCTCACCAGTTTTAAGCGACCTGCCCAGCATCTTTTGGGTTTGTTATTTTAGCTACTCCTAGTAGCTACACTTGGTATCTTTTCATCTACTTCTCTATCACAGATTATTCGCAGGTCAATATTTTTCACTTATTCCCATTTACCAAGTATATATCTCCACTGAACTATGATAGAATTTTTTTTAAATAAAGTTTAAAATAGTATGGCAAATACTAGTCTAACACAGAGGAAAACAAAGAGATGTAAAGGAAGAGAAAGGATATCTCTTCTAGAATCTTGTGATTAATACCAGAAGCCAAATGAGTAGACTATATTTTAGGAAAGGACAAATGAATTGTGTGGGCTTTCTATAAAATGTTATAATATGTAGTGAGAAATAAGGTGATTATTAAGGAATATAGAAAATAACACTGTAGTTTGAAAATATAGAATTGGTAGATGAGCACTAAACCATAAAATCCTGAATTAGGACAATATATTATAAGTGAACCCAAGTGACTAATATATTCTGTTATGGCCTTTAGCATAGATTAGTATAACCTCATTAACATAAGTGTTCAATATTCTGGTGACTATCCTGGCAACACTCAACAATGACTTGGATCTGTGACTATTTAGTTCATTTATTTTATTTGTATAATTATTCTGATATCAGTAAAACATAATTATAATTTTGTGTAATAACAAACTTATTTAAGTGCCTACGTTGTACCAAGCGTTGTTTAGGACACTAGAAATGACAAGCAGGTTTCCAGTTTTATTAGGAATTGCAATTATATCTGTCTGCTTCAGAATATTTGAGTAAGACAGGTTTCCCATCAAGGCAGAAAATGATAAATATCAATATACTCAATTATTTGCACCAATGTACCTTGAAAAACATGAATAGCAGGTAACTATTTTAAAAACTATGGTCTACCAGCAATTTATAATTTTATTTGTTAGACTATTATTGCAGTCCTTGAAATTTCAGGTAAAGCAATGCCCCTTCTTCTTCTCTGATGATTTACATAATCCTTAAATTTAATCATATGATTAAGGGAGTAATTGTGTAATCACATGTTACTTTTTTTTTTTTTAAGATTTTATTTATTTGAGAGAGAGTGAGCAAGAGAGAGCACAAGCTGGGTGGGTAAAGGGGGGAAGGAGGCAGAGGGAGAAGCAGACTCCCTGCTGAGCAGGGAGCCAGATGCAGGGCTCAATCCCAGGACCCTGGTGTTATGACCTGAGCTGAAGGCCAGATGCTTAACGGGCTGAGCTAACCAGGTGCCCCTGTGTTACCATCTTAAAAAATATATACATATTTGGTTAATTCTGGGAATTTTATCATTTAAAAAAAAAATAAAATCCTTCCTCCATCACCACTACCCTTCCTTCTCTTCTTGTTCTAGGAAGTCTGTCACCAGGGAGTTGACACTTCTTTTTTGTGGTTTCCATGTCTTATACATACCTTTTTATCCCTTTGTGCTTCCTTCTTGAAATTCCTCAGTCTGGTCATCTACCTCCCTAACTTGCTTTTTTGATATTTATACTACCATTTGACTTATCAGTGTGGTGCTTTATTCAAAATAACTTCCCATATTTTATTATCTTGATCTTTTTTAAAACAATGCTTATTTTTGTTTGGTATTGCTAACATCTGTTCCTATTTCCTTACATTGTTCTTATATTTATTTCTAATTCTGGGTCTTTCCTTTCTACTGATTTTGGTTTACTTGATATATGTTCTCCATTGTGTTGATTTTATTTTTTAATTTTGAATGGTTTTTTGAGATAGCGTTACTCTATGAATGTCTGTTTATTTGGCCTGTAAATTCAGTTTTACCTGAGATTATCATTTACTCTCCCTACAATGTGTCCTGTGGAAAGGTTTAAATTGAGGTTCCAATGATTTGAGAAAAGGAAATGGTATAAATCTCAGGATAGGGAGGCTTGAGTGCCATAAAGTCACTGCAAATCATTCTTTTTTGTTGCCAACCCAGGCACATTTTTCAGTAAATATTTCCCTAACTTTGAAAGAAGCAGCATTTGGAAGAAGCAGTTAACCCTGAGAACTTTTGTCTTCATTTGCAAAAGATATTCTCTCTGGGTATAGAATTCAAGCTTGACAGATTTTGTGTTTACTTTTGTTTTCTTAATATTAATACTTAAGATTCTCTTCCATTGTCTTCTGCTTTCATAAAATCTAACAAGGAATATACTCTAATTTTTATATTTGTTTCTTTGCATATAAAGGTTTTTTTTTTTTTTTTCTGGCTGCGCTTAAAGCTTTCTCTTCACTGCTTTCAAGCAATTTTATTATGATGTGCCTTGACATTATATTCTCTATATTTCTTCTGCTTTGGTTTATTGAACTTCTAAGATCTATGAATTTATACTTTGTATTAAACTGGGACATTTTAATCATTATTACTAGCGTATCTGTTTCTTCAATCCCTACTTCTGGAAATCCAATTACACATGTATTATACCACTTTATATTGTCTGATATATATTTCTGTTCCTATTTATTAAGTCTTGTTTAATACTTATACCTCATTTTAAAGGACTTTAAGTTCAGTGATATTTTCTGCAGAATCTAATCTCCTGTTAATTTTGTCCAGTATTTTTTTTGTCTTTTCTATAAGCTCTATTTACATTCTTTTAAAACTTCTTCCACTATTTTCCTTATCAATGCTCCCTTTTCCAGTAAATCATTATATTACCTAGATATTGCACCTGCAAGCCCACTGCCCCACCAGTGCTTTAGAACTAAGATATTATACATAGCCAAATTCTTGGTGAAGACTAGGATTTCATATCTGGGACCATATTATTTATATGCATCTGTATGTATATAGATGATGGATGGATAGATAGATAGATATCCTAATATCTTATTTTCCTAATATCTTATTTAAAGTTCTTATCTGCTAAATACAATATCTTACATTTCTGGGTCTGTTTATGTGAATAGTTTAACTCCTGCTTATAGGTAATAATTATCTGCTTCTCTCCATGCCTGATGATTTTAAAATTGGGTGTCAGAATTTGTGCATTTTATCTTCTTGGGTCCTGGATTTTGAGATATTTCTTTAAAGGGCATTAAGTTTCAGTCTGATGTGCAGTTAAGTAACCCATAGATTAGTTATGTCCTTTTGAGTTTTGCTTATAAGTCTTAGTATGGCCAATTCAGAGAAGAATTTATTCTGGAACTAGTTTAGTTCCACTGATAAGGTACTATCTTTGTGAGAAATGTATCCAATGTCCTCTGAATTACCAGTTCTCTCCAAACTAGCTGATGAGAACATTCTTTCCAGCCATTT
Source organism: Ursus maritimus (assembly GCF_017311325.1). NCBI lineage: Eukaryota > Metazoa > Chordata > Mammalia > Carnivora > Ursidae > Ursus > Ursus maritimus. Next base: position 31,409,287 of record NW_024427107.1, on the reverse strand, counting down.
GTGAGCTCTAGGAATTATTTGAGCTAATGCCTTCTAGGGGTCTTTCCCTGTTCTCAAATAGTTTCTTCTCAAGTGCATAGTGATTACCACTCAGCTAAATCCTCCTAACTTCCTTCTCTAGATATTTGGATCTTTCATTCTCTGCTTTTTCTCCTCACCATTACTCTGCTCCACAAATTCTAGTTGCCTCAACATCTCTGAATTCATACGTCTCCCTCCTCAGCTGAGTGAGCCACTAGGATGTTTGGCTTTTCCCCACTGCGCTGTCCTTAGAAACTGCTTTCAGATATTAAATTTGGGCAGTTGTCTGGCTCTTCTCTCAGGGACCTCTTCTTTCAGGCATCAGAGACTTCCACTGCTTGCTACCCAGTGTCTGAAAGCTAGTGTGTATTTGTTGTCTATCTTTTTATTTTGGGGTGATAATTCATCTAGTAATTAACAATTTATGGGAATTTAATGAAGGGGTTTTTTGTTTGTTTGTTTGTTTGTTTGTTTGTTTAAAGATTTTATCCATTCATTTGACAGAGAGACAGCCAGCAAGGGAGGGAACACAAGCAGAGGGAGTGGGAGAGGAAGAAGCAGGCTCCCAGCAGAGCAGGATCCTGATGCAGGGCTCAATCCCAGGTCCCTGGGCTCACGCCTGGAGCCAAAGGCAGACGCTTAACAACTGAGCCACCCAGGCGCCCCTAAATGAAGGTTTTTGAGAGAAATGACTGAAGAGGCAAATTTTCAGAGGCAACTGATCAATTCTGACCTGTATTCATGACTCTCTCATGCCAGTAAAAGTTAGTGCTGATCTGATGTTATCCTTCCCCCTCACCAGCAGTTTAGATACAGAATATTTTGCATATTTCTAATTTCTGTGATAAAAAGTTAGGAAAGAAAGGGGAACTTGGGTCACCCAGTCAGTTAAACATCCTACCCTTGATTTGGGCTCAGGTCATGATCTCAGGGTCATGAGGTTAATCCCAGCATTGGATCTGCACTCAGTGGGGTATCTGCTTAAGATTCTCTCTCTCCCTATTCCTCTTACCCCTCTCTAAAATAATAAATAAATCTCTTTAAAAAGCTAATGGAGCACCTGGGTGCCTCATTTGGTTAAACATCTGACTCTTGATTTTGGTTCATGTCATGATCTCAGGCTTGTGAGATTGAGCCCCACTTCTGGTTCTGCACTCAGCATGGAGTCTGCTTGAGATTCTCTCTCTCTCTCTCTGCCCCTCCTTTCTTTCTTTCTTTAAAATAACAAACAAATTAATCTTTGAAAAAAAGTAAGTAAAAGTTATCTAAGCAATGCAGAACAAAAGCAGTTCTTTAGGGAAGGCAGTTTCTATGTATAGAGGAAATTAATGTTTATCTCAAGGCAATGGAAGAGAAACACATAGCAAACTAAAATCACCTTTTTCCAGTCTACCCTTTCCTTCTCACCACCTTCCCTTCCAGAATGCATTCATTCACCCAATACCATTTCAAGTAAATCTTCTTAGATTTCCTCACAGTATTTTATTATCTTTTTATTATATCCATGCCCACTCTTCTTCAACAGGTTATCTAGGATTGATTTGGGGGAGAGAGATGGCAGGGAATTAATGTGTGGAATGACAAAGACAATCTCAGCATTCTATTTTAACTCAATCCATCATCCACCATTGCAGATTTCTTTAAACCTGCTACTGCATTTTAACTTTATTTTCACAATGGTTTGCAACCAAGAAGTGGTGGCTAAGCCTTCAAAAAAAAAATGCCGTTTATACAGAGCATGACTCCTAGAAGATACGCAGTGAGGTCTGAGCCTAGATAGGAGATACACTATGGATGCGCTAGCCTACAGCCATTAAGAATAGAATTTCCTTTTAGGCATGAGTAGTGTTGTAGGAATTGTTTGAGGGAGAATGACTGATTAGGTTGATGCTTTAGACAGATGTCTGTGGATTGTATGAAAAATTATTTGAGGGGAGAAGAATTAAACAAAAAGATCAGTTAAATTGTTGAGTGGTAACATGGAGTTAATGCGAAGAGCCATGAGAGAGTGGATTTAATTTCTGAAAAATGTTTGATAAATTCATCAGGATTTGTCAATGATCAAATGTGAAAAATAGAGAGAAAAGCAAAAATTGACTTTCATATTTCTAGTTTGGATATTAGGACAGATAAGAAAGCTATCACTTGAAACAGAGAATACAGTACTTTTTGTTTGTTGAGTTTAAATATCTGTGGGATATACAGATGGATCTGAGCTTTGTGGTTGCAAGTAGAAATTCAGATATATTTTTAGTTCAGTTATAATCCCCAAAAGGTATATATTGATGATCTTGCTATCTCATCAGGTTATTATTACCTAATCTTACTCTCTTAAATTCAGTATCCAATTTTTAAATGTTAAAAATAGGTAGGAGGAGACTAAATATTATAATTCTGTATTAAATATGACCAAATAAGAATATTTTGTATTTCTATAATAAACACCATTGTATTGGTCCAAGATAAGGCTAATTTAAATTTAATTATCTTCCATAATAAGCATGGGAGTAGGAAGATTTAACTTTTCTGTTATCTAGTGTAGAAAATTATTTTTATTTATATGAAGAAAAAGGGACTGAGCATAAAGGGACTGCCATCCTGAAAAACTCGTAACACAGGTCACAAAACAACCTTACTCAGCCAAGAGTTCCCATCTTCTCATCTTTGAATCCCTTGAATGTGGCCCTTAAGATGAAAAAATATATATATTATGAATTTGTTCAGCTCTGATTCTGCTCCTTGACATGTCAAATGGCCCCAAAAGCCAATGGGAAAAAAAAAAATTAAAAACCTAGACAACCACATGTAGAAAACTGGGAGACAGTGTGCTATGAAAACAATAGTGTTTATTACATTAATACAGTTCCAAAGGTAAACTGTATTATTGAAAGGTGAGTAAAGCACAGCTCATTTTTTTCTTTCTGCATGAGAAAATCTGGTGGCAAATAACATAGCTGCAAAGGGATAATGCTCTATTAAAAAGATTTTCAAGATTGCTATCTCTTTAACTTTAGTCCTGACATGGCATACCCTTCAGAATAGACCCTATTATGACTTTTCTAACATTGTGACATTACATCTTGCTTCCAGCTGTGTTGAATATTCCAAAAGAATATCTTTGGAGATAAGATACAATTAGTGGTGCCAGAAACTCTCTCTACATGTAGGCAGCACGGATTATAGCTGAAGAAAGGTGGGCCAATCATAGTTTAGCTGTATCATTATCTAGGCCTTGGGGATATCTACAAAACTGAGAATTTCTTTGACAATTTTGTTACAGAGGGCTTTGTTATACCATAACACTTGAGTTTAAATTGGCAAGGATAACATATACATGAGAAGTCATTTTGGCTAAATGTTTAAGCTCCTTTAATCACAGAATATGAGGAATAATTCTGGTATGTTTTGAAACTCGGAAAAATTTCTTGGAGAAAGATCACATTTTGCAATGTGTTCTGAGGGCAAAAGCTACATGATCAGATTAATGAAACCAGACAAGGAATATTTTTATATATATTCAGAGTTGAAAGTTTTTCTTACTTATCCCTGCCATTGAAGTAGCCTGCCAACGAAATAGCATATATTTTTTTTGTTCTTACTATAAAATTATCTTAAAATACCATGAATACATTTAAACTGCTTTTCATCCATTTCTATTCCTTCAAACTCCCTTGAACTCTTCAAAAAATCATTTGTATATTAATTCAATAAAAATTTAAACAATTTTGGGATATCAAGGTGTAATAAGAATAGAGTTATTAGAACAGGAGACAAAAATTCTACTTTTATTTTATATTTTATTTTCTTAGGATTGGAAATGCAGCAGGCAGAATACATTAATGGAGAAAATAGAATTATTGCTATAAGGCTTGGTTTTAAGGGCCAGCTCCACCATTACTAGCTGTTTTCATTCAACAACACAATTTCCCCATAACTTGATTTTTATCACAGTATTGTTGTGAAAACCAGCCAAGATTATGAAACTGCTTTTCAATAACAACAAAATATAGAAATTTAATTACTATTAGCAAGTGTTTTTCCAAGTGGCAAAGGAACATTAAATTTCCATTATATCTTTTTTCCTAAATTTCCTATTCATACCTAAATTTCCATTCCAACTTATAACGTTGTTTTTTGCCTTTCTTTTATATTCGAATTTAATGTGTTTTACTGATTACAAAAATTTATTATTAATTTGTAAAACATTACTGTTTATTAAAGAATCTTGGGGGGATTTTGTTACTACTATCACAGTCAGAAGCATTTTATTTCCTTTTTAGTCCTTTCTTCCTATGATATAGACCTTTCATTAGTTGGGTAGGTATTACTTTTATAAAATTCTATTAACACTGCTGGCATAATTTCTAGGCAAGAGATACTTATAAAGAATTATCCTGTGTTATTCTTCTGCAATGTTCCCCCCACCACCAAATAATGCAATTGTATAATGCAATGCAATAATGGTAAATTGCAAGAATTTTTATTCTAGTTCTTGTGAAAAGTAAATGAAAATGTATTGAAAATATTCCCTGGAGATTATCCTGGTAAAATTTTTATATTTTTCTGTTCTTTATCATATCTACAGTATCTTTATAGGGCATAGCTGGGATAATAATAATAATAATAATAATAGCCAATGTTTATTGAACACATACTATGTGTTCCCACTCTTCTAAAGACTTTGTGTGTGTTATCTCAATTAATACAAAAGATTACATGTTAGAGAAGGGGAAACTGAGGTTTAGAAAATTTCAATTGCCCAGAGTTATAAGCACTTAAGTGACAGGATTTTATCTGAGGTCAGTTCTAATTCCAGACTCCTTGTACTTGTAATCACAGACTGGCACATGTGAGACACATTATCTTCGGTGGAACTGAAATATGGTTACTGAAAGTTCATGATATAGACCAAACTGCAAGGGTACTAATTCTTTAACCATCAAATTGAGAAAGACTGGGAATTAAAAAAGAGGTGTTATTATCAAATTTACCTTGAGTATGATATTTCAGTATCTCTCAGAATGATATTCTATTTTAATATTTTCTCTCCCATCTTTTTCCATCTTTAGAGTTTAGTATGGTCCTCGTCATGGTGAGTTCTCAATAAATGTAATCAGAACTTGAGGTGCCGGTTGCTCTCATTTCTGCTGTGAGAGATATGCAACATGATCAAGTAGACAGAAGGACAACTTTAAATTGAATACCTACTAACTTGCAAGCACATTTTATACATCATTGCATTTAGCCTGCATCACAGGCAGTGAGGGGGTTATTTTGAACCTCACATTATATGATGAGTCGTTTGCTTAAGTGAGCACATTTGGCCGTTGAAGGAATCGGTATCTGGATCCAGATCTGTTTAATTACAACTGTAATAGTTTTCCAACTAGTCTACACAAATTTGTAGGAGTTAAAGTGTTTCTTTGCCTCACTGGCATGTTTTCGTCTCTGTGCAGTAGCTGACGGAAGCTTCACAACCATTCATTCTTTCAGGTGACTGGCATTTTGAGGAAATGTGGGAGGGCAGTATCCTTGATGCACACACAATGGTCTCTCCCTACAGTGTACATATTTCTTGCTTTTGCTAATATGGAAGGCTTTCATTTGTAGATATAGCCAAGTCAGCTTTCCAACTTGAAAGTCAGAAAAGCAGACTTGTGTTTTAGAAATGGGTCTGTGGCTTTGCTTTGCTAATAAGGCATGATTAACTTTCATGGAATCACCAACAATGCCTTTTTTTTTTTTTTTACCCAGTTGAGTAAAAATAAGTCAAAATATAAGGAGTTTTGATTACATTTTCTGAAAGGATTTCCACAATTATTCTACTCATGCTTAGCAGTATTCCCCCCTTTTTTCCTCTTTTTGCTCAGAAGTCACATTTCAATGAAACATTCAGAATGTCTAATTAGAAAAACAAACTGCTTTCATAGAAGTGAAAAATCTATGGCATATTTTCTCTTGGGATGTAAAATTTAAATTATCCTGCTTAGGTATTTTTGCTCTTTTATAATAAGCAGGTTATGGGCTCAAAAGAAAACAGCAAAAATCCCTGAAGATTGACCTTGGTTTGGAAAGTTTTTTGAATATACAAAGTATCATGCTCTACCATGTAATTTTATGGAAATTTGATACCAGGCCTTATTTAATTTATACACTAAGTTATGATAACTCTAAGCTTTCTAGTCTGATTTATGCTGGAGGAACTGTGGGAAAAGAGGACATTATTTTGTGGTCATGCTCAGTAATTGCTACATGCTGTAAAGATTGTGCTATGGTAAATTGAAATAATTGCAAAGTTAACTATACAATATGACATGCTTTTTATTCTCCTGGGATGGTGCACCAGACCAGAAATTCTAAAATTTCACTTAAGCTGATAATACCCCTCCAATTAATTGTGAAATATATTATCACCAGACAAGAGAGAACACCAAAAGAGCAGTGAAGTGACTATGTACTAGATTTGTGAAGCATATGATGGATGAGAAAAGACTCACCTTGGCTGACCCAGGAAAGTGTGATAGCTATTAGGATATATGGGAAGCTGTCATTCTTTATCTTACATTAACTAATATGTAATATATGTGTCTCTGGAGAAACTTCACACAAGAACAGTAAAATTACCAGACTCTGTCAAATCTAGCATAGGAAAGTTTGTAAAAAATGATTGTTCTAAAGATTTTGTCTATCTTTTTTATTTATATTTCTTTGCGTGTGTTTGCTATTATCCATATCTTCATCATTCATACTTAATTGATGAACACATTGATTTTCCAAATTTTTATCCATATTTCTTAGGTCAAAATATGTTGCATAAATTTGCCTGTTCTTGATGAGTATGTATGGTGCAAATGTCCATATTTAAAGAAATATTTTCCTGAAGTCAAGCTAAATCCAATAGTAAAATAGGTTATATATATATATACACACACACACACACACACACACACTAATATATTAGTGTATATATATACATATGTATTTTTTCCTTTGGATATATATATATATATCCAAAGGATATATATATATGGGAAATATGGGAGGGCAGTATCCTTGATGCACACACAGTGGTCTCTCCCTACAGTGTACATATTTCTTATTTTCGCTAATATGGAAGGCTTTCATTTGTAGATATAGCCAAGTCAGCTTTCCAACTTGAAAGTCAGAAAAGCAGACTTGCCTGTCTCCAATTGCACCTTCTTCCTTCCTTCTCAATTTCTACAGTTTATCCAATGATCTTTCTAATGGGTGAACGTACCAATATATTTCCTTCCATAATATCTTTGGTCTTGCTGTTCTCGGCTTGGAGATCACCACTCCCAAATTTTATATGATGTGTCCTTCCTGTCATTCAATTTTCAGTTCATCTACCACTTGCTAAGACACACCCAACTTAAATTTATCTTCCATCATCCCATGACAACATTTTCAAAATAATTACCATTATATGTTACTCATAGTACTTTCACTGTCTTAAATCCTCACTTTTGTTTTAGTCTCGGATATAAATTAGACTTGGCTACACAACTATAGAGCATGAAATATTCATGTCAGTCAATTTATGTCAGTAATCATTAATGGATACTAAAATGTATGGGTGAAATTTTGATGAGATACAGGAGAATTATGGAGACTCGATCTGTCCCCTCACAGATTAATTATTGATCTCAAAGAGAAAATAGTAACTTCACAGAGAAGTGTGGTAGAAACTACTTTAGCCAATAGATAAAATGTATCATCACTAGTAATAGAATCAACTGACATTATGATCCTCCTGATATGATGCACTGAAAAGGATCAAATACCATTTTGATGTTGCTTTAACCAGAAATATATAACTTAAGTCTAATAATGAAGAAAGTCCAGACATACCTAAATCGAGGGACATTCCACAAAATTGGGTTCTGTAACCTCTAAGAACTGTAAGGTCTTGAAATACAAAGAAGACTAAACTGTTCCAGATTAAAGTAGATTTAATTAAAAGATAACAGTTTTCTAAAGAAAATGAAGATACAGGATATTAATCAATTTTGCCTTTGGTTGGCTACCCTGAAGACCAGGGTCTAGTAGTCCAATATGGGAGAGCAAAAGAATTTAAGAATTGTTTCCAATTAATGGATCTGCCAATTATTTACTGGATGCATTTGCTTATCTCACTGACTTCAATTTAACATCATCAAAATGTTATTAAGCTCCAAATAGAATGTATGTTGAAAGTTGTGGGAGACCACATCTTTTCCTGCAAGAGGAGATAACTCTTCCTCATGGAACTTAGAATATACTTCTTCTACTTAGCTATGTCATCAATTATTACAATCTTGTAATTGTAATAAATTTTATGCTATTTTTCTCTTTGGAAAACATTAAAGACTAATTAGTTTCCAGATTCTGTGGTAGGTGATATTTGGAATCTAGAGTTTCATCCTAAAGAAGATGGCAGTCTATTGGGAAAGATAGGATAATCATTAAATAAAAGCCCATCAAAGTCTATTTCACTACCAGCAGAAACATTTTCTGATCCCATAGGCTTGTTCCATTTTTTTACATCCTTTCTGATATAATTTTGAAAAATCTCTTGTTGGATTTTAAAGATGTACACTTTGCTATTTCATATGTGCTAAGATTAATGGATCATTCTTTACGTGATCCATGTACATAAAAGACATATATATTGCCCTCACACTTCACCTCATTGCAAACCAGGGAGATAGTTCAGAGTGAGAGACAGAGCTACAACTTGATCAAATACTTCCCGTACAATTTTTCAGAGACTTGAGCTGAGATACTCTGTGCGGAAGAAGAGGCTTGATGTTCCAAGACTAGTGATCAGAAAGCAAAAGGGAGGTCAAGAAGCAAGGTCAGAAGTGGAACAGGGTGAAAAAAGATGCCAAGTATTTTCACTGAACACTTTTTGCGTCTAGGCAAAGGGAAAGTGACTTAAGCTCACTGAAGCCAACCATCCAGCAGAGATTGAGAAGGGGGGTCTGGGAAAGTTTTGAGAAAGGGTTGGGTGGTTTAAGAGGTAGTAAGGCCAGTAGAGTCAAACTCTACTATCGCAGTGGAAGGACAGGTCACTTTTGGTCTCAGAGCTACTGAAGAATCCTTAGGATAAAGAGGTGCTGACTCCAGATTAGTTAGCATCTGTAATGAGGACAATTAATCAGACACTAATAGGCATTACATTGACATGGATCAGTTCCCACAAATGTAGAGCAACGACCAACTCCATAAATCAGAATGGAAAATATCTACACGAGCTGCCAGAGATTTAAAAAAAAAATCATGTTTCTTTATAACTTCTTATTGTGACAAAAATGTATGCTAATATTTATATTACAACATATTTAAATTTACTTTTTATTTAAAATATGTTGGGTTTCATTGAACAGACTGTTAACTCCCACAAGGCAGAGAGGGAGGTTTCTGCTTCTTTTAGAATCTTTCACAGTGTTTTAAATTTGTTATAGGCTATTCTAACTCTTCTCCC